>NC_143188.1:12868660-13019642 GCF_047325235.1 Durio zibethinus | reverse complement strand
TGGACCACCGAGATCAGTTCTTGAAAATTATTGTTACACAAAATTCATAAGATGATCGAATCGATTATGCAACTGCTGAAATGTTGCACGTTATTGCTCTATTTTAGCACATTCTTCCTTAATTTTGGCATGCTCCTATTCTCTTTTTGCTTCCATTTGCTAGAAATGTTGTTGCATAGTTTACAACTCCTCTCTCAATAATGAAATGTCTTACGAAGACTGACTTGCTGAGAATATAAATTGCTAAGAGCTACATCCATAATAGGTAGATGGTGTTAGATCCAATCCAAGGCTTCAGACCCGTCCATGCTTTTCCTTTTTAGCAACTTCTATGAATATCTAATTGTTCAATTCTTACATATTGAGAGAACCATCAGATGTTACTTCAATCTCAGCAGCCATTTTCACTTTCACTTTCTCCTGTAAATTAGTCATATACAACTATCACAATTTTTTGTGTTTCGACATTCATGTAAGATTTTTTTTTTATATGTGTTAAGCGAAAAAGTTTCACACATCTAATTTTACCACCCATCTCAATCTCTTATACAAAAACATATGTTATTTAATAGGATACATATCAACCATAACTTATTCATGCATATCAACCCTGTCAATGAAGTTTCAAAATTTTAAATAATTTTAATATCATGTATTTATATTTTGGCCCCTGAACAACAAAATAGTCTTAAACAGGTGCAAATAATAAAGCATTTTATCCTTTCATACGTATCGATCATGAAAGCCAAATTTAATTATTTGGACAAGTTTAATATCATGGATTGAAGCCATTCAAACTGTTGAAGGCCATTCAAACTGTTGAAGGCCATTCAAAAGTTTAATTTGTATTTTTGCCTTTCAAAGGCAAAAATAGTCCTAAATAGACATAAACGATAACTTTTTCACCCATATCAATTGTAGAAACCAAGTTCAATCAATCAGACAAGTTTTATATCAAGTATTGAAGCTATCCAAACTATTAAAATACAACAATAACAACAAATTTGTATTTTTACTTAAATAGACGTAAACAATAACTTTTTCATACATATCATCTGTGTCAACTAAGTTTAAAACTTTCGATAAGTTTAATATCATGTATTGAAAGTATCCAAACTATTAAAAGAACAATAACCATTAATTTGCATATTTACCTTTTAACGACACAAAAAGTTCATTCATTGGAATAAGTTTAAAATCATAAACTTACTATTTTTTTTTTGCTTTATTGCAAAATTTTTTGATCACTTGTGTGGCTATATTTTTGTTGCTTTCTACTATCAATCCCAATTTGTTCTCTTTTCTGTCATAAAAAATAATTGCGTATATGATAAAAATACAAATATTACCAACTTAAGGCATAAAACACTTTCATTATTTTATTCTACTATACAAAGTTATAAATTAGTACCTCTTCTTTTCATGAGAATCAAAATCTAACTAATTGTTCATATTGCCCCCTAATCACATTACTGGATAGATATTCCATTTCTTTTTCAATGACTTAAGCACAAATAAAGTTGATATTTCAAGTACAAATCTTGACTGTAATAATATAATAAAAAAAGTTTGAATAAGTAAATAAAATATAAAATATTTATATTTTTATATGTAATTAATTATACTAATACCTCAATAAAGTTTAAAACATCAGCGTTAACTTCTACGGGAACTTTATGCCATGTTTCATAATGAATAGGTAATTTTATTCTATTACGAGCAAGCATGCCTAGAAATCCAACCAACAGTTGAGCCTCTTCACCAATTGATTACCTATCAGAGTTTGTAAATATTATAATACATTCGTTTGGAGGTAGTATAAATAATTCCTTCAAAGTTGTCCGACTTTTGGTCTTCTTTTGACCATTATTATCAACTGTAAAAAATAAAAAATAAATTTATAAAATGACAATACTTTTATCATTATAATCGAATTCTAAATATGGGTTATATGATACCTACATTCAAATTTAAAGCATAATTAATTGATGGACGTATTGCTAGATCCAATATCAGTTGAAGGGTTAGAAGTGACTGAGTTAGATCCAATAGTACGTTTATTTTCTTCCAAAGGATTCAATCCATAGCCAATATCAAAAGGTGCCACAGACGGTTCTGAACTAATATCTCTAATATGTATTCCTTTCAATCTACTCTTCGTATTATAGCTTACCTGCATCATAAAAGTGAATATATAAAATATATTAGTTTAGAACATATATAAAGACATTGGGAAGTTAAGAAATCATAAACTACAATATATAAAGAACATATCGATTTAATTAAATCAAAAGATAATGTATGATTTACAATACAATAAATATATAATAGCAAATGCGATATTAATTACATATAATCATTTACATATAGATGATCCATCAGGTTCATAAATGTCTTCAATAACATCATCGTAGACCCATTAAGCATAGGTACTGGAGATATTTTCGTCCAAATTTTTTCAGCAAAAAGATAACATTCAATTCCATGTTTAACATCATCTCTGGTATCTAACTCCATATCAAATAAGTCTCTAAGTGTGTTTCAAAGAACAATAAACTAACCCAATTATTTAGGATCTTCAAAATGAAAAACTTGTTTGACTTGAGATGAAAAAATATAAAGTTCATCAATGAATTGTTGTCCAGTGTAAATTAATCAAGAAAAATTCACAAGTGTAAATCCATACTGATATTTCTTAATATCTTTTTTACTATTCACACCAGCCCAATCACCCTAAAATAGCATAACTTTCCACTTGCCATAATAATCCAACCCAATGATGTCATTAATCATGCCATAATTGTCAATATTTCCCTCTAAACGGTTTGTGTCCCTAGTACTAGCATAGCTAGTAATTGATGAAGTAACAACAACTCATGAATTTTATGTATTTTTAAATCTCTCACAGGATTTAGTGTGAATTCTAAATCCATTAACGATGAAATCTTTGTATTGTTTCACAATCCTGTTCAGACCTGGTGAAAGACAGTTCACTTCTTCACTAACAAGCCTTCCATTCCAAACCTATAAAAGTGAAATAAATATATATTATTAATGTTAGTTATACCGTAAGCATTCTATGTTGATTTTTCACAATGAAAAGTATGGCATTACTTGTAGTTGCTCATAACCATTCATGAAAGTTTTCGATGAATAACTTATCAAGCTCTTGAAGGTTTGATCATCAATAATGTACAAGAGCTCTCAAATTATTTCTATATTCACTACAAAACATCATGATAAAGTATTAACAATAAAAAAAAAGATAATAAATTATGCCTAATGTAATGAATAATTCCCTGCTAAAAAACTTATGTGTGAAACGATTCAATTGAGTCATGATGAAAAAAAAATATATCGATGTGTTTATGCCCAAGATTTATCATCTAACTCCACCATTTCAGCTTTGCCTATTGGTTATCCAAAACTTTGAAAAAGATAACTGTAGGCAGAGTCAGTATGTTGTATACCAATATTTCTCGATGGTCTATTAAATCTTGTTTCACCATCTTTCAAATAATGAGAACAAAATGTCATACATTTTTTTACTAAATATCTTTCAGCAATAGAACTTTTTGGATAGCGTTTGTTGCGATAATAAAACTTAACCTCCCCAAAAATCAATCGCATAAAACATTAGTCATATATCTTTTTAACTAGAGGGCATGATCATCAATAAAACTTAATCAATCTATTAACAAATAATACCTTTCGATAGGATACATCATCGATAATAAATCAGCTCATCAACTTTTGCTTCATATGAAAGGTGGATAACCAAATACATCATAATAGTAAAAATTTTGGAAGAAAAATCTTAATCGTGGCTCGATCTTGAAGTTTGTCAAGTTCTTCCACATTCATACATTTCTTACATAGAGATTTAAATATGTTACTCAATTCAATTACCATAGAAGTGACTTACTTTGACATTGATGAATATAAAGCAATTGGAAGTAAGTCTTACATCAAAATGTGATAATCATGTGACTTTAATGAAAAAAGTTTTCATTCTTTCAAGTTCATACATCTCGACATATTTGACGTAAAGCCATCTAGAACTTTGACATTTTTTAAAACCTTGCAAAACACATCTTTTTCAGCTTTAGAAATCTCAAAAACAAGCAGCAGGCAATCGATATTTGCCATTAAAAAGTAACTTCTGATGAAGGTCAAGGCGAATCCTCATATCAATTAAGTTAAGCTAACTCTTTAAGTCATCCTTTAATCTTCTATTCACATTGAGAATTGTCTCGATAAAATTTTTGTAAACATTCTTCTCTATGTTCATCAAATTAAAGCTATGGCATAATAAATTATATTCTCTATAAGGTAACTTAAAAAAGATACTTTTTTCACAACTCAGACTTATTGGGATCATCTTCTTCATCATTCTCTTGATCATTTTGAACATCAAGATCACCAACTTGAGTATCAATATCACCACCTTACGTAATATGAGGCCAAATACCTTCAAAGATATCACTAATTCTTTTTCTTGATTGAGTCATTTTTTCATAAGTGAAATTGATATCTTTTAACTTTGACAAGATATTAAACCCACTAATTGGTAAAGGCAATCTCCTCAACTCTTTAATTTCATCAAAGAGATATTTTTAGAATTTAAATCAATTATTATCATCTAACCATCGATGCTGTCTCATATAACAAAACTTCTTACCATTAGGTAATCACTTCGAACATGTCTGTGTAGCACAATATGGACAAGTATAACGAGCTTTTCTACACCAATTAGATAAATCACATAAGTAAAAAAATCATTGATAGTTCATAATAAAGCAGCAGGCATATTAAAGTTCTCTTTTTTTTAATGCATCATAGGTCTCAAATCCTTCTATAATTGCTTTAACTCTTTTATTAGAGGTTGTAAATAGATGTCTATATCATTACTCAGACCTTTCTCTTCAAAAATTATCATAGACAATATAAATGATTGTTGTTTCATAGCAATCAATGGTGGTAAATTATAAGTAATCAATACAACTAGCCAAGTACTATAAGAAGTACACATCATTTTGAACGAGTTGAATCCATCAAATGCTAGTCTAAGCATAACATTTCAAGGATTAGATGCAAAGTCTAAAAACCTAGAATGAAATGATTTTCATGCAAAAAAATCTATAGGATGCCTCAATGATCCATCATCCACCCACTTCTTATAACGCCACCTTATTGAATTTATAGTTTTGGAAGACATAAAGAATCGTTTAAGTCTTGGTATTAATGAAATATAGCATAAAACCTTAACAGGCTTCTTTTTGACACAGACTTCATCACCATCCTCATTCAACCTTTTATCGAAATTTTTATCCACCTAACGAGAAATACCATACAAATGATAAGATTCTTGATTTTTTCTATCACCCCAATACAACATGCAATCATTAGGACAACTATGAATTTTATCATATCTGAAACCTAAATCTTTGATCATCTTTTTTTATTTCTTACAAGATTCAGGGATTTTTATAAAAGGAAACATTTCTTTCAGAAACTCTAGTAATAAAGTGAGAGAGTTTTCATCCATCCACATAAGATTTCAAGTGAAAATGATGAACATGGAAAGATAACCTTGAATGCTTTCTTCTCTCATAAAGTTCTTCATTCATACCCTCAAGCAATATATAAAACTTTGATGCTTCTCTTTTAGGTTGTTGGTCACCTACACCTATCTCAGGTTCACCAAATTTATTCATTTCAATATTGAACTGATTAAATCTATCATTTTAGGAAGAAAGATTACAAAAATATTGGTTAAAAATGTTAAAAGCATCTCGCAACATGCTTTCAATGTCATTTGCTATAAAAGAATTATGTCAGTGTTGGAGAGCCCTTGAAGTTAAAAGAACTCTAGTGGAAGACCTTGACGGAACAGACTCTCCATAAAAATACCAATTAACATATTTCGAGAGAAATTCAATACAAATTAAATTTTAAAAACTTCACGCATTTGCCAATCGATATTAGCACACTTCACACATGAGCATAATATCATATCATCTCCACTTGTATTCTTAAATGCAAAATTAAGAAATTTTTTCATTTCATCTCTGTATTCTTGACTTTTGCATCCAACTCTTATCAATTTAGTACTTGCTACATTATCAGACCAAATGTATATAAATAATTTATATAAAAATGAACATGTAAAATACTTTAGTTTACTATTTTTTAAACAAAACATAATAACAGGATCGATACTTATAGAATACCATAACTCCTTGTTGTGAAGTATTTTATCAGCTACTTAATATTATGAATGTTAAAACTCTACTGTTAATGTAGACAGTACTCAAGAGTATTTGTAGTTGAGGTGAAATAAGGTAAAATAGGTACAAGAAAAACCCAAAAAAAAAAATGAAAGGGAAAAAGAAATGGATGATAGGTTACAAATGGGTATTTGAGGAAAGTGGGTTTTGAAAAAAATTGTTTAAAATAAAAAAAAATCATGAATTGTAAAAGTTAAAGGAATAGTCGAATGAAGAAAAATCTAAAGTAAATAACTAATGAATAGTCAAAATAGAGTTCTAAAAAATATTACTTGAATACTAAAAGTTGAAGGAAAGGGAAAGCAAATTGTAGTTGGTCTAAAAAGAGAAATAGAAAAATAACGAAGATGAAGCTTGAAGTTGGTGATTGGATGCACTAAGTTTGAGGACAATTTTATTGGACTGAATTATTGAAGGCGTTTACTAAGAAAAACGCCTTCAATAATTTTTTCCTAAATATTTTTTGAATATATTACAAGCCTCTTCAATAAAGTCGTAATAGAATTATTTGGGATTATTAAAGGTGTTTACGCCTCAAAAATGCCTTCACTAATTTCATCTAATTTTTATGGTGTATTTATTGAAGGCATTTTTAACATAATACGCCTTCAATAATTCTATCATTTTTATCTGTGAATATCAGTAAAGACGATTTTCTACTAAAAATACCTTTAATAATTTTTTTAAAAAATTGTTTAAGATTATTAAAGGCGTCTTCTGTACAAAACGCCTTTAATATTACACTATTAAAATTTTAAGAGGTTATTGAAGGTGTTTAATCCAGAAAAACATCTTGATTAATTCGTTTTAATTTTTGAAAGAATTTACTGAAGGCGTGTTTTGCATTAACTCCTTCAATAATTTGAAGGGAATTATTGAAGGTGTCTTCTAGTGAAAAATATCTTCAATGTTTCACTACTCAAATTTTAAAATGGTTAGTGAAGGCATTTTATTCCAGAAAAACGCTTTCAATAATTTTTTTAAAAAAATTTTTAAAATTAAAGGCATTTTCTAGTGAAAAATGCCTTCAATATTTTACTATTTAAATTTTAAGATGGTTAGTTGATGATTTATTCTAGAAAAACAAATTTACTAATTTCTTTTAATTTATGTACATAATTATTGAAGGTATTTTTTGATAACAAACACCTTCAATATTTTTTTAAAAAAAAATTTTGAGATTATTAAAAGTGTCTTCTAGTGAAAAACACATTTAATATATTAGTACTCAAAATTTAAGATGATTAATGAAGGCGTTTATTTCAAAAAAATACTTTCAATAATTTTTTTAATTTTTGTATATAATTATTGAAGGTATTTTTTGAGAACAAATGCCTTCAATAATTTTTTTTTTTTTTAATTTTTAGGATTATTAAAGGTATCTTTTAGTAAAAAATACCTTCAATATTCTATTATTCAAATTTTAAGACGGTTAGTGAAGGCATTTATTCTAAAAAAAAGCCTTCACTAATTTCTTTTAATTTCTGTACATAATTATTGAAGGTGTTTTTTGAGAACAAATGCCTTTAATAATTTTTTAAAAAAATTTTTGAGATTATTAAAATGGTCTTCTAATGAAAAATGCCTTCAATAGTTTACTACTTAAATTTTAAGACGATTAGCGAAGGCGTTTATTCTAAAAAAATGCCTTCACTAATTTCTTTTAATTTTTGTACATAATTATTGAAGGCGTTTTTTAAGAACAAATGCCTTCAACAATTTTTTTTAAAAAATTTTTGGGATTATTAAAGGTGTCTTTTAGTATAAAATGCCTTCAATAATTTTAAAAAAATCAATAGTTTACTATAATTTTTTGAAGGAATTTATTGAACGCATTTTTTACATAATACGCCTTCAATAATTCTCTCCATTCTTATCACGAAAATATCAGTGAAGGCGATTTTCTACTACAAATGCCTTCAATAATTTTTGTTCAAAATTATTAAAGACATTTTTTTAAGGAAAAACACATTTAATAATTTCCTTTGAAAATTATTTTTTGGATTACTAAAGGCATCTTTTAGTAAAAAACACCTTCAATAATCTCCAACTAAAATTGTAAAGGGATTATTGAAGATTTTTCTTCTAGAAAAACACTTTCACTTATAATTTTTATATTCATTCCCCTATCTTAAACATCCAAATCACAAACTATTAGTATAAAGAATGATTAAAAGCTACATTAATCAACCAAACCAAACCCATAAACACATTTGTTTTAGACTTTTGGTTTCTTTATCCCTATCGTCGCCACCGACTTTCAACAAATCAACGGTGTGTACCACTTTGTTTACCTATATATCTTTATTTTTTTATTTACTGCATTATTTATATTATTCGATAAAGGTATTTTTTTTCGATTTCTTACTATTTACATATGCATATATATTTTTATTAATTTCACCATAAGCATAGTCGTCCAAGCACCTTTTATTGCATGTATGCTATTTTTATGTAGTTTTCTTTAAATATTGTGGTTCATTAACCTTGTTATATGATATTATTTTGCTGAATGGTATTGTATGATATTGCTAAACTGAATCATATGCTGAATGGTTTGCTGAATGACATTTCTGAATGGTTTACTAAAGGGTGTGTAGACACCCAATTAGGTCCAGGCCCAGATCAATTAGGCCTGGCCCAAATGGGTAAGGCCGAATCCAATTTTATCCTGTATTATTATTTTTTTTTCTTTTGTATTTTATGTATTTTATTATTTATTATTATTATTATGTATTAATATATGTATATATTTATTTATTTATTTATTCATTATATTAGATTTATATGTATTTTATTTATATAGTTATATATTTATTATTATATTATATATATATTTTTTTGTAATATATTTTTGGGTTTATCTTATTTTATTTGTTATCATTATTTTTTAAATTATCTGTCAATTTTATCTGATTTTTTTTTCGATTATCAGATATTATTTTTTATTTTTTTATATATAATATCTTTTGATTTATCTTTTCTAATTATCTAGTTTTTTTTTTTTATTATTTTGGAGGGCTAAGATTAAAAGTTGAAGAATCCCACTGTGGAGGGGAATTCAATCAGAAGAGTCCAATTGGATTCAAATATTGAATCCCCGTCCAAGGAGGAATTGGGATTGATCAGGAACTCCTGATCAACCCCTATAAAAGGCACCTCCTGGAACAGATGAAGAACACGGGAAAACAGTAAGCAAAGCTACTGATTCAAGAGAAAAGGAGGCGTATAGGAAGCTAAGGAAAGTTTATGAGTGTTCTGGGAGTGAGAAAAAATTTTTAGAAATTTTTGGCGAAAAAATTTTCTGGAAATTTCTGGGAAATTTCCATATTCCGGTGAATTTTTCGACAAGAGTTGAATTTTTCGGCAAGAATTTCGGCCAAATTTGAAGTTTTCGACGACCTGCCCAGTTTTCAGCGAAGAATCCCAAAAACCGGTGATCTTCTGGTAACTTTCGGTGAACTTCCGGTGAAATTTTTCAGATTCCGGCGATAATTTCCAGAATCCGACGAAATACCCACCGGAGTTCTTCAGCCCTTAGAGAGAAGGAAGAGAAAAAGGAAAGAAGAGAGAGAGAGGAGAGGGGTGTTCTGTCGAAAAACGAAGGGAAATGCCTTTTATATCCTCCCAAAACGACGTCGTTTTGGCTTTAAGTTAATCAGAGGATCCGCGCGTTTTGCCGAAAATCCGACCCGACCCGAGCGTCGACCCGCTTCTTGACCCGCGCGTGCCTGCCCCCATCCGAGTCGAGCCGAGCCGAGCCAAGCTGCCAAGCCGTTCCCTCCGAGCGATTTCCCTGCCTTGAGCCGAGCCGAGCCGATAGCCGAGCCGCTTCAAGTTTTTTTTTTATTAATTAATTAATTAATTAATTAATTTATTTATTTATTAGATTAGGTTTATTTAATATTATTTTTATCTTTATTTTATTTTTATTTTTGTTTTACTTTTCTTTATTTATTTTTATTTTTATTTATTTTTTTATTATTCTATTTTCTTTAAATAAAAATCAAAAATTCTAAAAAAAAATATTTTTAGGGAAAAGTTGAAAGTATCAATTTTCCTTAAAAATAAATTTCAAAAAGGGTTTTTGAGGAAAAGTTGAAAGTATCAATTTTCCTTGGAAATCAAAGTTTCAAAAAAAAATATTTTTGAGTAAAAGTTGAAAGTATCAATTTTCCTTAAAAATAAATTTCAAAAAAATATTTTTAGGGAAAAGTTGAAAGTATCAATTTTCCTTAAAAGTAAATTTTCAAAAAAATATTTTTGGGGAAAAGTTGAAAGTATCAATTTTCCCTACACAAGAATAATCATCCTCTCCTTCCTTTCTATTTTGATTTTGATTTTGATTTTTTATTTTGATTTTTTTTTAACTAATCCGACGACGGAGCCTCTGCAAGTGAAACAGTGGTTTTTCTTGCATACTCTTGAGGTGAGAGAATTTTCTCAATTTTTTGCTAAAAGTATTAGAGTCAATTGAGAAAATTTTCCAATAATTAATTACTTGGTAAGATTTTAAGGCTAATTGGATAACACAAATTTAAGCTGGTACCATCCTCTGATGGACGTTGTGAGGGTGCTATAACCTTCCTCACACGTAACCGAACTCCCGAACTGTTCTGGTTAGCAGACCTGAACCTATTCTTTTTGGGACCCTTAAACTTAGGTGTTCCCTAAAGGGACAGATTCCATAGGTGGCCAATCGCACCTAGACAAAAAAGATTGGTGGCGACTCCCAAAAAGTCAATGTCTAGCAATAGATCCCCGGATCTAGACGTTATGACAGGGTGTTTCTGAACACATTGTTCATTAGTTTACTAAATGGTGTTTATGTACGTAGCATGGTATTGGTTATATTTAATTATGTACAGTGTTAAATTTAGACAGTCATTTTGTGTAATTCGTATAATTATGGTCAAAATCATAGGTATTATAGACTCTAAATAACATCATTCTCTTTCTATTAAACATGCACAAAACACATATGTAGGGTAAAAAAAAAAAGAGAAAAGGCTCAAATAAACAAATTAAAGTAAGTGACATAAAAATTCATATTGAATTCAATCAAAGTGGATAGCTTATATCTGAAGGAGCTACTAAGTTGGCTACTCAAATTGGAGCCATCATTCGTAGTAGGATTTCAATTACGTACACTAGTTAGCGATGAGTTTTTGATGATCTAAAAGATGATATATGACAGTCGGTTGTGGTATGTTTAATCAACTATTTCATAAAATTTGTTAAATGATCATTTAATTAAAATTCAATGTGTGTATACTAATTGTGTTAAATTATTTAGAAACGGTTCGACATCCCAACTGACAATAAAAGGAATGTATTACAATCTGTTGGGAAAGCATTTAGAGACTTTAAAAGTGATAACGCAATATATTTTACCGTTGGCTGATAAAGGTGATGTATTAGATGTTCCACCTGCGTCATATGCAATGTAATAAGTGTTGAAGATTGGACAAATTTTGTTCGATATTAGCTTTCAGAAGATTTTTCAATATATAAACCTATTACCAAAAAAATTATTTATAAGTCTTTACGTAATATATCTTTTGATTTTCATTATGTGATTGAAGTAATTTCTTTCTTTTGTAGAAAATTAAAAAAAAACTAACGAAATATTCAGGCCAACCAACAATATCACCATCGGACAATAAGAAAGGGATATACAAATGTGAGGTATGAGCTTGTATGTATTCACACACTTGTTTTATACTCATTAATGAATATTTATGAACATTCATTTTATACATTCTAATTCTTATATTACGATAATTTAATAGGAATCAACGAGCTCTAGCATCAAAGTTTTCATATGGGATGTTTGAAAACAAGAACATCTACAGAATGATGGATCCTTTACAGATAAAGCAACCAAAAAAATGGCAAAAAAGATTATATGTATAATTACTTTTTTAATATCATGTAAGATTGACATTGTGGTTGTATGCATGATTGTATACTAGCTTGTAAAGATTTATTGTTACAGCCCATCTTATTATTGTCTTTCAGGATGATTATGCTGTCAAAGTCAAATTTGATGAACTAGCAAGCCAGTATGACGAAGATCCATTGTCTTTAGCATTAAGAGCTAAAGAAAGGTCTGGTCGGGTTCGAAGGGTTGGTAAATTTATCTTATCATCAAAGTTTTTTAGTAATCAACCCAAAACCCCATGAATGACAAATGCACAATATGAAACAATCATTGAGCAATAAACAACAATGACTTAATGACCAAGAGCAACATCTCAATGAGCAACAGTAAAGACTCGCTACTTTGGAAGCCATGTTGGCAGCAATGCAACATAACATGTCAGTAGGCTAGTCAGATAGCGTCGTCCACGTAGGATAAGCTTTCGTTGCAAGTCAGACAGTGAACCCAACCTTTGCTACCACCCATGAAATATGATTTTGTTTATAAGTTTAATATTAATTTGTTTATTATATTTATTAATTTGGTTTTAATACTTATATTTCATTAAATATTATAGCAGGATGTTAGGACTCAGAGTATGACCCTTGCTCAAGCGACCATGGATGAATTATCTAATTATTCGCTGAAGCATTTATCTAGAGGAAACTTCATAACCATTGAGTTTGAGAAATGGTTATTTGATAAACCATCATTTTTTTACATTGGTGTGGAGAAGGTTAAAAAATTTTATGAATCGGATGAATTATCAGCTGTTAATATTATTGCTTATATGAGGTTAGCTTATAAATATAAATATCACACTCAATATGTATTAATCTATATTACGGTGTAATACTAACAAGTATTGTTGAATGTTATCATGCAGCTTCTTATATATAGAGCTTAATGAGAGATAGTTGACCAACAGATTTAGATTCATTGATCCCAATTTCATTAGTAAGTAGAGTGACACAGTTGCTTATTATGCTAATCATGTGATTGAATGCATGAAAAGACCAGCTAATTATTATTTGCTTTCGCATAATGCACAGTAAGTTATATTCATATAAATAATTATTCCAACCTTACCCAAATTTGATATGATGCATAATCTGAGTATATCATTGTTATTATTTTACAGTTTTCATTAGGTGCTTATTGTGATTGACACCAAATCTTTAACGTCATACTTACTTAATTTAGTTAATCCAATGACGATACCTAACCCCAAAATTCAAACTTTTATAAAGAGGTATTACATTTTATTATATTATATATCTTTTATTTCTTCATAAGTAATTTTATTTATGTATTAAGTAATTTTTTTCCTTTCAATTTAGGGTAATGTCTGCATTCAATAAGAAGAAAAAGAAATTGAAATAGGTGTCATTATCAGTAAATGTGAAATTTATTCTTTTATGCTGAATTTGTGTAGATAAATATTTTTTAAACCTGTTTAATTTAATTTTCAGATATCTCGTCAATCCGATAATGCTGAATGTGAATATTATGTCCTTCATTTTATGCGAGAGATAGTTTTATATGATTTTATGACCACACTATTCAAGGTTAGTATAAATTTCATAAACTCGTTATATCTTTAAAAAAATAAAAAGCTAAATTATGTTCTAATTTATTAACATTTACTTTTGATTTTTCTTTACGGGAAAAGTAAAGAAAGCTTCATGGTAGAGGAACTAGATGAAGTCTGTAAAGAATGATGTGAATATGTATTATCATTTATCAATATTGATAAACCTTGAGGTTAGACATTGTTGGTTGAATGTAAATAAATGAGAAACAAATTGTTATAATGTTTTTAACATGCCATGTTGAATGAAAAATTTAAGTTTGTAGATTGAGGTATTGGTTTAATATTATTAGTATATATTTGTTTTATATGAAAACACTATATGTACTTAATATGTTATTGAGTACGATTGTTTCAAAAAAACATATTAATATGGCAATGTTATTAGTTTTAAATTCGGATGTATGGTCAATTTATTGAAATACAATAATGTTCATTATGTAAATTTCAAAATGTAATTCGTAGTATCACATATATAAACCAAATATTTTTTTGGGCATAAATATACAACTGACTTTAAATATTTTTTAGGCATAAACCTACAACTGACTTGACATATACGATATCAAAAAGTTTTTTTGATGGGATTAATGAAAGCGTTTTTAGCAAGAAAATGCTTTGAATTATCCATAACAAAATGCTATTTAAGGCATTTTTAAACAAAATCTCCTTTAATAATCTCACTTCAAAATATATTATGTGGAATATTAAAAGCGTTTTGGGATAAAAACACATTCAAGAATCTATTTCAAATATTGTGTATGGATTATTGAAGGCATTTTTGACAAAAACTACCTTCAATAATCTTTGTTAAGAATTTATTAATTGGATTATTGAAGGCACTTTCATCCAAAAATGCTTTCAAGAATCCATTCCATATTTTTTCTATGGATTATTAAAGGCATATTTAGCAAGAAAATACTTTGAATAATCCCTAATAAAATGTTATTGAAGGTATTTTTTATCAAAACTACTTTCAATAATCCTACTAAAAATTTATTGTGTAGAATATTAAAGACGTTTTGGATCAAAAACGAATTCAAAAATCCGTTCTAACTTTTTTGTATAGATTATTAAAGGCTAGGTTCTTACATATATTCTCAAGACTAATTTTTTATAATATCAAAATTTGTGTCTGGGTCCATTTCAAATTTCTTCATCCTTAATTCCACATAGTTGGTGTATTTTTCCTTGAATTGACTAAGAAAAATTAAAGATTAATTGAATTATATTAATTTAAATAAAAAACTTAATAATTTATATAATTATCTTTAAGACGTATAATTCAATGAAAAACATATTACTTATGATTATTATATTACTTAATCAATTATAATTTAAAATTATATAAAATCTATCAAAATTTTATATAAAATCCATAATTATAAATTATAAATCTTTATATATTTTTGAATTATAATTAAATAAATAAAAAATTACAATAAAAAATTACAAGTAAAATGTTATTCATTTGATAAATTTAATAGTTAAATCTTAATATCTCTAATTTACCTTAGATTATAATTTTAAAAAAATAATAAGTATCAGATGGAAAATTGAAAAAAAATTTTCCCATGATTTCACGGCAATCCCTTACACCGTTTAAGTGGAGGCTGCCGAACCAATTGAAACCGTATGATCGGATGATTAAATTAATAAAATATCCTCAAGTCATGTTTCTCCTGTTTCAATTCCGACCATGAAAATAAGTAAATAAATAATTAATACCAATTAGCAATTATGAAGCCAAAAATTTTGATTTTTAGATTTTGAATGCCGATTTATGGGACCTTGTCTTAGACATTTTACTGAGAAACATCTGTTTCTGTTGAGTGAAATCATATCATTGTGAAAGTGACATCCTCTGATTATGTTTGACATTTTCTGGTTTTAGTTTCAATCAAGCAAAACACAACTTGTGGCTCTAAATGTTCATACAGTAGAATGTTGAGATTAAGTTGTTGACCAGCATAAGTAATTGTTTCAAACTACGTATGTTGAGGTTACTAATAATTAAATTTCAACCACAATTATTAAGATTAAAATAATATTTTAATTTGAAATTTTCGAATTTGAATTTTAAGAATGAAAGGGTCAACTATTACCAACTTATTTTTCATCATGTAGAATGTTGTCGTATCAAATTAAAAGAATTATTAGGTTTTGTTCTAAGTTTAATACTAAATTTATTTATGATGAAATTAGGTCGGATCAGATCAGATTGATTTTTTAAAAAGTATGTCCAAGATTCAAATTAATGTCCAGCTTAAAAATCTGAAATTTTTAAAAAATATTTTAAAAAATATTTGAATTAAAATTAAATTAAATTAATTTATTAACAAACAAAATTTTAAATTTGATAGATAGTATTCAAATTCAAAACCTCATATCCAAAGTTTGGTCTGAGCCAAACTGGGCTTGAGGGTGTTTATTTTTTATTAAAAGATATAAAAAACTCCTGAATTATAATAAAATAATTATATAAATCTTTTTCTATAGTAATAAATCAATTTCTCAAATATTTATTTGTGTTTGATTAAACTTTTATTTGGATTAAAAAATTAATATCGTTAATTTTTTTACATCAATAAAATAGATGAAGTTTATCATATGTCTCGATTAATATATGTAAAAGTTAAACAAAATAATTTTTTTTTAATTTTCTCTTTCTCTTTTTTTTTTAAATCCTTCTAAAGGCTTAATTGACTATAATTTAAAGATTAATTGGTTTAATTTTCCATGTTACTACATTTTATCCAATTAAGGTTTCAATTGAGTTTAAATAAAAGATTAAAGAATCTATTGATTGTAATAAAATATTAAGAGTTTAAATGATATTTTAATTATAGTTAAAGGGTATTTTATATCCTTTAACCTTTCTTTTTCTACTCAATATATATATATTTATATGGATGCTTATAATTATTTTTCTATATTTTATGCAGGGATTTATTTATTAATTTATTAATTTATTTTTCATGAATGTACTAATTGTAAATACCTAATTTTATCCCAATTGATCAAAATGGATTTGGATTACATTCATGATTTTGAAGTGTCCAATTTAAATTTATTCGGGCATTTTTATCATATTTATTGTATATTAGATCTAATTATTATATATTTTTATTGATTAATCATAAAAAAAGTAAAAAAAAAAAAAAGCAGTTAAAATCTTTTTAACTCTGACAGTTGAAATCAAGCTGCAAAAAAATTTTTCTTCCTCCCTTCCTTCTAGTCTTAATGCAATTATTGCATCGAATACCAGCTACTTTCCTTTCACCAAAATTTATAGTAGGATTCTATAAGGCTTCGAAAAATCACCTCCAATCTCAGATTTTTTAAGATTTGGATTTATACTCAACACTATAAATCCAGCTTCTCAAATTGAAAAGAGAGAAAGAAATAGGGACGAGGATCCCTATTGTCATTATGCAAAAAAAAACACTAATCCACACAAACAACAAAAATGTTAATATTTACATCCCTATTTAGGGAACTAACAAAAAAAAAGCCAAAAATAAAATTTTTTATTTAAGCCATTTGGGATATTTCCTTGAAAAACCAATTTAAGAAAAGTGTTTAAAAGATCAAGGGGAGCATTTTGGGAGTTTTTGAGAAATTTTGAAAATTATTTGGGTGGTCGAAATCTGAGATTTTTTTTTTAATATTTCAACGATAGGTTAAATTTTTTTGCCACTAGAATTTGGACAATTGGCCAAAATCTAAAAATTAATTGAATTTTCTGGTGCCGCTGAAGTTTTTGACGATGACACATTAATGACCGACTGAAAATTAAGTTGTCATAGTGGCCGACGAAAGAGGGAAGAGTTTTAGAGAGAGAAACTCTTTGGGAAGACAAAGAGAAAAAAAAAATTTTTTAAAAAAAGGATCTTTTATAGTTAACCAAAATAACATCGTTTTGGGACATCTAACTTACGCCCGACCTAGTAGACCAATGCACCAATCCTCTTTTGAGTCGACCCATATGTAAATTTTCTTTTTTTTTCTTTTTTGATTTTGTTCTTTTTTTATTATTATTATCTATTAATTATTTTAAAATTATAGAAAAATAAATAAATGATTTTTTTCTTTCTAAAGAAATAAGTAATAATTTTAATAAAGTATAAAATCAAAACAAATGGCAATTTTTACATAAAATCAAAAAATAAAAAATGATTAAATCCCTAAAAATAATTATTAAGGAAAATGGAAAGAGTTATATTTTTTTCTTAATTTTACAAGTAAAAATATTTCTTAAATTTCGTTAAAGTGATAGAATAATTCAAGAAATTATATTTTACAAAAAAATAAAAATGCTACAAATAAATAAAATAAATAATTGATTATTTGAATAAATCTTAGAATATGTAATTTTTTTAAAAAAATTGAAAGAGTTCATTTTTTTTTATTATTGCAAGTAAAAATATTTTTGAATTTCACTAGAGAGTTGGGACAATTTAAAATTGTTTTTACTATATGAAGATTTATTTTTAAAAAATCCAAAGGAATAAATGAATAACAAAAATAAAGTAAATAAAAATGCTTGCTTGAAAAAAATATTTTGAGTGGAAATTTTTTAAGGAAAATTGGAAAATCTTATTTTCCTTAATTATTACCAAAGAAAAAATGGTTTTTAGGATTTGGTCAAAAAGTCAGAATAATCCTAAAATCAGTTTTATAAATGAAAAATAAAAAAAAATCTCATGATAAAATTTTAAAAATTTTGTAAATGGTCAAATTTTTCCAAAATTTTCTAAATGAAAATATATTCTATAAATTCGATCAAAATATTAGAAAATTTATAGAATGTAAAAATAATAATTTTTATAAAATAATAAAAAATGTTTTCATAAGTAAATTTTTAGAAAATTAACTTTAAATATTGAAAAGATCACATTATCAAAATTAAAAGATAACACATATTTAGTTGATGTCGTTTTTTGAATAAACGACTAGGGTTGACAACTCAACCCGAGCCCGACGGGTTTCGATCCGAACAGACCTTGTAGGGTCGATTTTTTTTTTTTTAGAATCGAATTTCTAGTCGGGTCGAATTTTACTAAGAAAAAATCAAGGTCGGATCAGGTTCGAGTTTTAGGTAAACCCGACCCGATACTATTTAAAAATTATTTTTTAATTTTTTATTTATATATAATTATATTTTTATATTTAAAAATAATATTTTATATTAAAAAATAACATTTTATTAATTTCGAAACGAATCAAATATAGTTTATACAAATATCGAGTAGTGCGAGTGTTTTTTTTTTTTCTCAAACAAATATATTTTATTAATATGGATCACAGGTACATGTGTCAAACTAACAATACTGCAGTACACCTGAAACAAATTGCATTATTCCAGTGCATATACATTCTTCTATAACCCAGCATAAAACAAAATTGTAGAATCCACTCCCATTTTAGCTAGTAAATCTGCAAAAGCATTGGCCTTCTTAAAAACATGTACAAAGTCCACCTATCCTATTTTTCTCTCAGATGATCGATCTCCTCCAGCTTTTCCACAGCTCCCATGGTCTGTCATTCTAGAATAGCATTAACAGCCTCTTTTGAATCTGACTCAATAATCAATGCTTGTTGCTCCCTCCATGGAGATGTACAAAAAATTTCCATTGCTGTTTTATTTACCAGTACTTCAGCGCACATTGCCTCTGGCAAACGTAAGGGACCATAAAACGTATCCCTTATATTACCTTTATCATCCCTTAAAACTCCTCCACATTCTGCCAGTCCTGGTTTACCTTTTGGCTAAACATCCACATTAAATTTCAACACATTCCTTGTCGGGCATTCCCATTGAACATTCTTTCTCTTCCCTGAATCCTGAACACCTAGGCTGCTTACATTCGGTTTTGCCCACCATTCTGCCTCTTCAATCCCTTTTCCTTCCTTAACTGCCTTAATCCAAAATAATGGTCTAAGTTTAATAAGCTACACCACTTCATCCAGGACCCGATCCTGATTTCGTAAAGTATAATATAATTTAATTAATTTTAATTAATTTTAAAAATTTTTATTAAAAAAATATTATTAAATGATCAATCACAACTAATTAAAAATGATTAATAATGATTTCGTAAATTTTCATTAAATTTAACAATGAGTATGTCTCAGACAAAAAAATCATTATGACACTAATAAAGAGTTTATGGATTAAATTTATTGATTGTTGTAGTTTTATTTTTACACATTATTAATCTACTTAAAATAAAATAAAAAAAAAAAACAAAAAAGGCAAGATTAGCTGTTAAATTTGAAATATAGTTTAATTAATTAATATAATTATTTTTAAAAATAATATCTAACAAGTTTAGAATTGAAATCTTAACACTTTCAATCTTTACAGCATCTTCTTTATGAAAACTAAAAAAAAAAAAAAAAAAAAGCCTAGCTGCTATTACTTCTAGCTAGCTTATCCAGTAAGGTCAAGAATAATGCACAGTGAATTATTACGTAGACGTAAACTTTAGAATGGTGCAAGTGAATTAATTTGCATTAAGAAAATGTTTTAGTGGGACATAAAAAAAATTATTTTCTGATTTTCAGTTATGGGGCCACCTTTGTCTGCGAAAGCCTAAGCAAAGAAAGTTGGGTGAAACTAGAAATTTGTCAACCATACATAATTTTTTCATGAAAGTTTTGTCTTCAATATATATGTATTAATTACCCTTAAAAATAATTTTCCTACTCCCTAGAACTTTGTTTAATAGGCCAAGAAACACATGTCCTTAAAAATTTCTTAATCTTGTGATAATTAAAGTTATTTAGCACATGAAAGTAATTGTGACTTAATTTTCTTCTCATTCACTGTGGACAGCGTGTTAAAAGTTATTTTCTTACTTTCCAAACATCTCATTTTCCGCAGTTAATTATGACAATTGATCATTGCTTTGACCGGTTCAATGGATCTTAGGCAAATGCTCAGCCGAAATTGTTTATGTTTTCTTATTGTCAACCATTTTATATAATTATTAGCTTAACTAGATTTGGGGTCTATTAAGGGCTGCAATTCGGGTAGGGCAAATTTGGGTACTAATCCAATTTTATTACTATGAATATGTTTGGATAAGATCGATTGAATTATGTGATAAACTCATTATTATTTAAATTTAATTTGATCTAATTTGAAATTTTTAATTCAAATTATACCTCTAAAGATATTTTTTGTATTCAAAGTTTTAAATAGTTATCAACAAGTGATTGGTTCAATCGATTAATGTCGTTTTCTTTTATGAAAAAATCTTGAGTTCGAATCTTATCGATGGTTACTTATTGAGATCATATTGAATCTACGACTTATAATTAATTGTCTTAAATTATTAGATACGACATATTTTACTCTAACTTAAAGAACTGAATAACTTATCTATCTTTGAATTTTTTTTTTACAAAAAAAAAATTTAAATAGTTTGTGAAGTAATAACTTACCTATCTTTGAATTTTTTTTTTTGTTAAAAAAAACGTTTTAAATAGTTTGTGAAGTTTGGATTTTGATTTTGGAAGTATTAGCGTCTGGGTTGGGTTATAATCAGTAACAGGAGTTTTCGGTTCTAATTAGTTACAATCCTAGATAAACGTGATGAAAACATATAAAGCACTTTTCTAACAGAAATCAACAGTTAAATTATATGAGTTTTCCTTTTCTTTTTTTTTTTTAATTTGGACTAGGATGTTTTAATTAAATGGTTCAATGTCATGAATATTTTTCAAATTATAATAAGATATTTAATATAATATCTAAATTTTAAAATTTTTTAATGTAGTATTTAAAACATGAATATGTTAAATAATGTAATATTTATTTTTAATGTGATTAATTTTAAATATTAATATATGATAAATAAATAATTTTTTAATTATCACATTAATTAATATATTCATAATCTAGATATCACATTAAATATTTTTAAAATTTAAGTATCGTATTAAATATTTTATTATTATATTAATTTTAATTAAAATAAGATGTTATATCTATAATTCACACATGTTTATGAGTTTTGTTTATCCTCTTTCTCTATATAAAAATATATATAATATAGGTGACGGACCAAGTTGCAAGAAAAAAATTTATATTTTTTTAACCATTAATTTCAATAAAGTTAATCTCATTCATTGAATTTATTACAATTAATCATTAAAAAAATATTAAAAAATATAAAACTTTTTTTATATAGATGAATCCTTCCCCATATATATTGTTAGACCCAAGCTAAAAGCTCAAGCTAAAATCAAGCAAATGAGGTCCACAAAAAGGTTGTCTAGACAAATATAAAAAATATTATTTGCGCGTCACTTGTTTTAAATAAACCCATCCATAGATAAAGAAAGCATGTATACATTTAACCTGACCCGAGCCATACAATTATATTTTTATGTATAAAAGCTTCAAGGTAAAGGGTTGGATGATAGGACAAACCTCACTCAATACATAACTATCCTCCTCGCTTGCATTACCTTCTTTGCATGGTTGCTAACTTGAGCGATAGAACATATCTCAAAATTCTAACTCCGACATCCTTTGATCGTTATGTTTTTAGCAGGTTATGGACCTTATAATATCAATTCAAAAATATCTTAACTTATATATTATATTGAGATCGAGATCGAGATAGAGATAGAAAGAGAATTTTATTCAAAAATACATTGGCTTGATACTAAGGAGAAAGTCAGGAGTAAAATCAAAGGTTGAATTCCCGCACCATAATTATTGCAGATGAAGAGAGCATTGGATTTTGTTTTAGAGTATTCATTGAATACTTTTGATTTCTTGAACTGATAGGGCCCTTGGGCTAGAGGAATATTCTTTTCTCCACCTTACCATGTCAGTTGCTCAATTTTTTTCATTATTTTAGGCCTGCAAATAATCGAACAAGTCATTCATCAATGGCCCACCTCAACAATTATAAGCCCCAATAACTCCATTTTATTATCATGCACCATATTGTTTGTAAGTAAGGTGATTGAAAGGGGATGGCTATCATGGTCAGTTAGTTGTTATTAGAGTTAACATTTTGAAGTTTTGGGTTTGAGAAAATTTACATGTGTAATATCTTCTTTAGTAAGGTAAATAGTAGGATATGAGAGATTTAAAAATAGATTAAAAACTTTAAAAAAAAAAAAAAAGGTGATTGAAAATAGCCTTTAACAAGGTTAAAGTGTTAGCATGATGCTCATTTGTATATTCTTATGAATTTGACTATTTTTAATTTTAATGATTAAAATTTAAAATTTTAATAATTATAAATATATAAAAAAGATATAATCTTATTAAAGATATTTTTGTAAAATATTATTTACAAAAATATCTTTAAAATCTCTTCATTCAAAAAATTTTAAAGTATTTTGTGTTTTAATTAATAAATATTTAAAGTAAAATTAAATCAAAATAAAAAATTAAATCACAAAATATATAAAACAATATTTATAGAAAAATATAATATTTGAATCTCCTCTCATCTCTTAAAACTTTCCATACATAAAAACCAAAGAAAACTAGGAGAGTTGCCTAAAAAAAAAAGACTAGAATAGTTTAAGAGAGGTTTTTTATTGGCGGAGAAGTCCTTGCTTTAGACGGAAAGAAACCCACCATTTTATTTATTTAATTTTATTTATAAAAGGAAAGTTCCAATTGCAATATTGTGAAGTTTTGATTGGGTAAAAAGTGAACAAAATTAATTGGCTTTTCTTTTTTCCATGAATTCGATTTATATTTGATAATTATTAGTATATATAAATTATAAAATAATTTTTTAAAATTTTATTTAAAAAATAAATTTATTTTTTAATAATATATTATTACATAATTTATTGAAATTATATAACATCATATACAAACACTGTGTCATTATCGTTTATCCAAATTACATGGTCAAGTTGCTATTAATAAAATGGACATCAATCTTTGTCAACAATGCTAGGTTAACTGATCTTTCCCTCAAGGAAAAAGGTCAGTGGGATTCAATGTATGAGTGTAACCCAAAAAATGGTCCCATCTTTATTAGTTTGACTTTTTTGGGAATAAAATTTTTTTTTTAAATAAATTTTTTATGGTGTGTGATATTTATGGTGTGCAGGATATTTTCTTTAATAATTGAATTTTTATTTTGTGGTGTGTATGATATTTATAATAAAAAAGAGAAGATATAAGAAAAATTATGAATTTAACTCTTTGATTTAGCTTAGAATTTTATATTTGATTATTTTAATTATGGTTTTGTTGAAAGAAAATCATAACGTAAAGTAAATGAGAAACATTTTTGATTTAATTATGAAGAGATTTTCATGTAAAATTATGAAGAATTTGAATTAAGAATTTCAAATGGTTTGATTAAGGTTAGGAATGGCAATAAGTCGAGTCGGGGTGAGTTTTTGTTCATTTCAAATTCGATTCGATTCGAATTTTTTTATTTTTTTAATATCTGAACTTGAATTTGATCTGACTTAAAATTAATAAAATATTATTTTTTAAATATAAATATTTAAATATATAATTATACAAATATATATAAATAAAATTTTAATTTTAATTTTATTTTTATATAATATCGGTCGAATTTACCTAAAAAAAAATTTTTTTTTTTGGTTTTTGGATGATTTTAATGAAAAAGATTTTTTTAATTTTATTTGACTTTTTTTTAAATTTTGTACTTTCAAAATTATAATATTGACATAAATATTAAAATATGCAAATAGTAATATTTTTATATAGTAATGTTTTAATTAATACAAGTATTTATTATTAAAATGTAAAAAATATTATATTAATATAAAAAATTAAAAGAAATACTACTAATTACTAGAACATTATTTATAGTAATATTTTAAAATAATATTATTTATAATAATATTTTAAAATATTTAAAAATGTATTTTTTATTATTAATATATTATTTATATTAGTATAAAATAGTAAAATAGTGATATTTATTATTAAAATATGAAAATATTTAATCATTATAATAGTAAAAAAATTTTAAATTTAATTATTTGAATTCAATTATACCAATGGAGTAAGAAAATAAATTAATTAAACAAAATATTAGGCAACTTGATCAACGAAGGAACTTAGAAGAAATTATGTAAAAATCAATTATATAATAATCAAATTTGAAAATTAAAACTATATATCGATAAAAATTAATAAAAAAATTAATAATAGTAAAAGTTAATAAAAAATAGTAACTTAGCAAAAATTTCATCCATATTATTATTATTATAATTTTCAATAAAAATTCTTACTTAAATAAAGTGTAAAATATATTCAAATTATTTGAAAATTTTTATATTTTTTATGTAATAAAAAATTTTAATTTATCAATTTAATTTTAATAAGGAATTTTTTTAATTTGACTTAAAAATTATACTTAATTTTGGCCAATTTGGTAATGAATAAAAAAATAAAAATATAAGAAGAAAGCAAGTGAACCATGCCAACTATAATAAAACAAAGCAAAAAAAAAAATTAAAAAAATAATTGTGGTGATGTAACAAAAATCACCATGGCGTGACGGAAACAAAACCTCAAAAGACATTTCCCGGTCAAGCAATAAGCATGCCTCCTTTCCTTATGTCTACTCCCTAGAGCTTTGAACAAAGCTTTAATTTTTGTTCTCCCCCTTTCTGTCTTCCTTTTCTTTCTAATTCTTCCATTTCTGAGGTAGAGAACCATGTACCCAGCATCTTCGTCTCAAAAACCCATGGCTCAGACCGGGTTAACTCGTTACGGTTCAGCGCCGGGATCTCTTCTAACCACCGCCGTCGATTCCGTCATCGGAGCTAATTCTAACCTTGTCGGCCACTACTTCTCCACTGACTCATCGTCTTTAACATCAGAGTCAACTTGTAAAGTCAGCTCATCCAACGATCCACAAGAGCCTAAACCTGCTGCTCCTCCTCCCCATGGATCTTACCCCGCACCTTCTTCCTCCTCTTTGCTCAGACAACGTAGCTCTCCTGCTGGTTTCCTTAGTCACCTCAAAACCGAAAATGGTAATGACCGTTTTGTCCTTGTTATATTTATTAATCATTATCCACTTAGGGGTAATTTCGGCATTTTAACTTTCTTTCGTTTGGTTGGTCGCTTTGCTTCACCTGAATAATTCACCGGCATTGGCCGTTGACCCAATTTGACATCGACAAAAATGTCACATCTCATTCAGTTTAATAGCAAAAATAACCCTAGAAGAGGAATAATCTGGTGGGATGATGATCCAGGGAATTTCCATGTAGCTTCCCCTAGGATAGTTTGGTTTAATAATTTTGATGTGGTAACATTTCCTCTTTGTTAGTTATTTATTCGTTGGAGTAAATATAGTTAATCGTTAAAACTCGAAACTTAATTTAGTTGGTTCGTTTCGTTCCATCGTTAAGAGGTTATATTTTAGCATCTGTAACCCTTTCTTTTATCTCGGATTACGATTTTTTTATGAAAAATTAGTTAATAATTGCTAGTATTTTTTATTTGGATGTAACTTGTTATTTTGGTAGAGTATTTAATTTTCTTTTGTTCTTAAATTATTTATGTTACTAACAATATGTTATAATAATTCTAGATTTGACCCTTTCTTTATCTTTTTTTTTTTTGGTTTCTTGGCAACACTATTTTTTTTAATCTGAAAGTTATGGAAATGTAATGTCCAAATGTTATATTGTATCCTCCATTTTAATATTGATCAAATATTTTAATGCTTGAATGAAGCAAAGATGGGTTATTTTCAATGCTTACAAAAAGTTTCTAGTTATTGCCAAAAGAAAAAAAAATTATAGTTTATCGAATTGTTTTTACTCACATGAAGAGATTTCATCAATTTTTTATGACTTGTTTTCCTAATTGTTCTTGCAACATTCCTTAATTATCCTTTAGAAATCTACTTTTATCCTCGTAGAATTATATTTTTCTTGATACATTTCATAGAATATGTTTAAAAAAGTTAAATTTCAAAAGCAAATGGCATTTGAAGCTACTTAAGGTGGCATTCAGTAAGTTTGGGTTCAAGTCCGAGCATATGTAATTCCTTTTCTTATTTACAACCCGCAGTCTCTTTTGTATAAAAAAGAAAATAGGGAAGAATAAAATTAATGGCTAGGCAAAGTTATAGATAGCCAATCCATGCAGCCCACTATTTCTTTTGCTGGCAGAATCTTACAGGGTATCTGTCACATGCCTTAACCCCACCGGTTTCTTAGTAATCGAACAATATGCTTTTATTTTACTTTATCAAAATTGATATAGATGCATAAAATAGTACATGCTTTGTGGGGTGGAGCTTGGACATATTGGATGTGCAAGTTGGACAGGTTGGAATAAAGATAGGTGAGCTTTGTACCACTATCTGATAGATACCAGTAGGATAATAGGGACTTGAAGCTTGCCCTATTCATATTTTTTAACTCTTATATTTAGAAAAATTATAACAGTGAAGTTTTTAAATTTCATGAATGGATTTATAGTCTTATCTTACCTCACATTCATTTAATTACAAATAAGAAAATTAATAAGTTAATGTAATTACTTAAGTGGACGTATGTCAATAATAAAAACTTGCTTTAGTTAGTAGTTTAAAAATTCCATTGTTTGTGTATATTTTAATAATTTTATATCTAAATGCATATTTTACTTGTTTACTTTGAAAATTAAGTTAGATTAAATAACCATATTACTAGATAGAGTCTAGATTATTTGTTCTATAGATATGATAAACATGTAGAATGACAGAGGTAGAGCAGTACCAAAAATAATAATAATAATAATAAAAGTAATGCATAATATTAAGGTTGCATTTTAGAAGTATTGAAATTGTATTCATTTCATTTGGGGATGAATGTTGCGACAAAAATATATTCACTGATTTATTATCATTTTCAAAACCATTTGCTAGGTTGTAGATTCCAAACTAAAACAAGTTATAGATTTCACATGAATTTCAACCATTCCGAAAGCTGCCTAAAACTTTTTTTGTTAAAAAATGACCAAGTTGAGTTGGTCTAACCCAAACATGGTTGAAATTCGTATTACCTGACTTTGTGATGCATTGATTCATTATAGAATCTGATTTTTTTTAATGGATCACATGGAGTGAATTAAACACAGTGATTGCAGGTTTCTCTCTTACAAGGGGCACCGGAAATTACAGCTCCCAAGCTGATGCTAATGGTGGCCATGGAGTGTCAAGATTGAAGTCTCAATTGAGTGTCACTAGACAAGATTCTCTTTCTCAGATATCTGAAGTAAGTGAGAATCTTGTTGATGGTGTTATCTCTAGCAGTAACCATCAAAATGCTGCACATTCATTTGCTACTGCTGGGTTTGGAATGGATTCATGGGATACAAATACCATTATGTTTTCTGCCCCACCAGGGAAGAGAGCTAAAAATATTGATAGCGAGATTTATAACTGTCTAAATGCCTTGGAAACTCAGGTAGATTTTTCTTCTCATTTTAAATGACATCAAAATCAAGGAAGAATAACTTAATGCTGTTTGTTTCCTATATCTTGTAAGAAAATGAATATTTGGGAGTTTATTAATTCTCATACTTAGCTCAACATGGTTGTTTGTCAAGTAGGAGCATGATATTGTCATCACCTTGATGAATAACAGTGTGCTTTACAATTATGTTCTTAACTTCTCATTATTGGCCTTACATACTTGCATGCAATCTTTATTTCAGTTTAGCCTGCCCCAAACAACACTTGAGATGGCTGCAGTGGAAAAGCTGCTACATATTCCTGAAGATTCTGTGCCCTGTAAAATCCGAGCGAAGCGTGGCTGTGCCACTCACCCTCGAAGCATTGCTGAAAGAGTAAGTTAAATTTCAAGAGATAAAATTACTAGTGACAGGTTGGTATAATTTCTTAGAAATCAAATTGCTTATTCAAAGGTTCATATGACCAATCTATAGCCTTTCAAATGCTCAGTTCCATCAAACTTTACGTTATGTCTCAGAAAGTTCAACGTCTTTCTTATGTACCTTGCACTTGTAGGCATTTGTAAGGGCTATTGTCAATAGTGTATGATGCAGAAGTTATATTGCTATTAGCTTTGCACTTATTGCTAGACATAGCGATTCGTGTATTCTTGTCATGTAAAATATTGAAATTCGTGTATTCGTGCCATTTTTTTTTCATGAAAATTGCGTGTTACAATTTATGTGGACATGAAAACATGTATACATTTTTTTTTTGTTAAACCCATATATAGTTATTGCTAAAATTTTAAATCGTGACATTTTCGTGTCCCTTTTTCTATCATGTCATCACATCGTGTTTTGGATTATCAAGTCTACTTATTGCATCCATGAATCCTATGAATCGTTCATTTCTTGCCTTTCGTTCCACAGTGAAACTTTTGACATTGTTAGGCATGATACAATATGGAAGAATTGGATATTCATTGTCCCCCTCTTTTTTTCTTTTCCTTCTCTTTTGGCTTAGAATTTTATTGGATGTGCACATGAAAAGCTCCAAGAATATTTTTTGAGAGTGTCCATTTATAATATATATAAAAATCTAAAAACGAATTTATCAATTTTATTGACGAAAAGGGTGTTTGTAGGAAAATTTTAGGTGTCCAATGGAAATTTTCTTTCAAATTTTCTTACTTTTGGTATCTATTGGAAAATTTTGGGGTGTCTAGTTGAAAATTTCCATTCAAGCTTTAATTTTTTCCAATTTTTGGGGGTGTCCTTGGATACCTGCCACCGTTGTCAGCCATATTCCCTGATGCTTTCACTGGAGTATAAAGTGCTCATACCTGCACAAGCATGGTAATTTCTGCTCATTTGTGGAGTAGGTGACAAGTGTGATAGGATAAGAGTGCAGCTAATAAGTGCAGGAATATGATCTTTACTTCTACTTGTTTATTCTATAGGTGTAGAAGAAGCTATTCTAATGGTAATAGAAAATCTTAGTGTGCCATTTGATCATATGTACGATGGTTGGATTAAGTGACAATTCTCATTAGCATTTTTTCTTATCATTGTCTTGGAGAAGATACTTGCATTGTACTCTATAACTTACAGTTGGTTATTAAGATACATGAGCATAGCATATACATGTTTTTTCTTTCCCCTAAGGAATGTCCAATCATACAGTGCATCATTAAACTTCTTGTATATGTACAGGAGAGAAGAACGAGAATCAGTGGGAAGCTGAAGAAACTACAAGAGCTTGTTCCTAACATGGATAAGGTAATCACTTTTTTCTATAGGGGCTTAGAGTGAGCCTATATTTAGGTTGCTTTGAATCACTTGTTTCCTTAACAAAGATTGTGAACTTATGGTTTCCAGATTATTGTGTAAGGGATCCATTTGCAATGTATATATGTTACTTTTGATGTAGATAACATATCTTTAAAATCTTCTTGCAGCAAACGAGCTATGCAGACATGCTTGACTTGGCTGTGCAGCATATTAAAGGCCTTCAAAATGAAGTTCAGGTTCGTAAATGTGTCTTGCTGAGTAGTAATTATTATTATGCTTTTTTTAGCATAGAAAATTGTTACTTTGAAGACCCTCAAATTTGATTGCTATGATTCTGAACATGATTGGTGCTTTTTACAAAGGGTCAGCATTTGAAATCTATCTATGATATATGTGTTTGTATGCACATGTGTGCACATGCACAACATTACAGAACTGATACATTTGAAATCTTGATGCATTTAGTGCATTGTACAGTTCATTTTAATTCATTAACTTTCTTACCATTATTTTGTATTGTATCCAAAGAGAATAAATCCTGTGAATTGGAATTCAAGGGTATTTACATAATTCAGACTGTCCTTGGAGACTCACCCTCAAAGATTAAGCGTGTTGCATTAGGCTTGAGTTGTGTGCAGCAATCTCATTAGCAGGAACCATGGATCTAATGCTTGAGAAAGGCCTCGATGGAAGATCCATTCCCAGGCCTTTCTCAGAAAGGCATATAATGTCTAGGCACCTGCTTTTCTCATGACCAAGCTATTTCATCAGGCCCTCCTATAAGGATCATGATTATTAACACTTAAAACACTCTGGACCTTTTGCTATCATTAACATATTTGCTACAAGCTGGAGTATGGAGTCCTTAAATGCATCTAGAAGTGAAATATACAATGTGGAAAATCACTTAACCACTTTAGAATTTTAGCAATCTAGACTAGAGGGCCAAACTGAGTTTTCTGGGACAAGTGCCTTTAAGAGATAGCTTTGATCTGTTCATTGTCTATGAACAGTTTCCATTAATTTCTTCTGCATGTGTTACTTCTAAAATAAAGCAATGGAAGGAAAATGTGGTATATGGTAACCATGGATCTGTTCATTGTCTATGGTTGAAATTGTAGTCTGCTGTTTATATTGTCTGCAAAAGTGTAAACATGAATACCCTTTTTATCTTTTTGCAAATAGGCTTTGAAGTTGGGCATTTTGATTATCTTTCCTTTCCTATAGACTTAACAATTCGTGTATTTGTGTTATGTCTATTTCATGTCAAACACATGTAAAACATAAAAATTGATATGTCATATTTCGTGTCGACATACCAAAAAACTAAACTCATTTTGTTGTTTTTGCCAAATTCATTTATGATTTTTATCAATTTTAAACCCTGTGCATTCACATCTGTTTTCATATTGTTTTCATGCCATGTCTAAAATTGTCATGTCTATTTATAGTTTTTATTTGATATTTGTATTTCCTCAATTGCAGAAACTCCACAGAGAACTGGAAAGTTGTACATGCGGATGCAAGGAAGGCTCATGATGGTTGCTAACCAGGTGTAAGGAGACAATCACTGGTCTGATTTCCAAAATTTGAAGGTGTGGATATGCTTAGTGAATCCAAAACGCATTTTGTTGTCTTTGACTTAATAATGCTGCAAAGTAGAGTTATAGATTTTGAAAATGTATATAAATTAAAGTTGCATTGTTCCCTAGTTTAAGATGAGAGGTAGAGTTGAAAAATGAAAAAAAAAAAAAAAACACAAAGAAATTGTTAAATGCAACTTGTACTTAAGTTTCCCTTTCTTGTTAGATTGAGTGTCAGATCTTGTACCACATGTTTTGGCTTTTGTATTTTAGATGGGAATAAAGAATTCATTTGATGTTTGGGGTATTTGATATTTATTCATGCAACAATCTTATAAAATGTCAATGTTATATTATATGATTGATTATTCCTATTAACTATTGCTTCAAATTGTGTTTTCTTCTTCATTGTGATTTTTAAATTAGCAAATATCTTTTATAACTAAGATCATAATGAATCAAATTATTTGTAATAATTACATTTGAATTGAAAAAAAAAATCTATTAATTTTTATATATTATTAAAAAAAAATTTAATTTTGTAAATGGAGTAAGGTAAGTGTAAATGTAAGTTTTACATGAATCAAAATGATTCAATGTAAGTATTATACATTTAATTTTGATTTTAGGATATTTATAGATGAAGGAGACAAATAAAAAATAATTTAATTTATTTTTTGAATTTATTAAATCAATAATTAAAAATATAAAACAAAACTTCGACATTGATGAAAGTTGGCTCTGATGGTAAATTTATCAATTTAAAATATAATATAATCGAATAATATGAATATAAAATATGCAAATAATATTATTTAAAATTTTAATAGTTATTATATTTAAATTTAATAAAATTAAAAAAAATATTTTTTATTTTTCTTTTAACATAAATTATAATACATATTTCATAAAATACTATATAAATACACAAACTTTAAAATTTTACACTGTATGAATTGCCAAATTCGCTCTTGGACTCAGGGTTCTCCTTTGTCACAATGACACATGTCCCCTCCTTAAATTTTATAATTTACCCAGAATTTAATTTTTGCAGTAAAAATAAAATGAAACATAGGTACAATTAGCTTCGGACGAGCAGCTTAACCAGAAGTATCCTACATCAGAATTTGAGAACTAAACCAAAGTAAAACGATTCTGCTCTTCTACTTATGCCGTCTGTTGTTACAGTTCGAGTTTAGCTTCTCCTTCTTCTGCTTTGCTTGTTTTCAAGATATGGGTAAGCTTAATTCTTCACTAATTCTTCGTTGGATTGTTGATAGTAGAAGGAGGACTCTTTCTTATTTCAGCTCTTCTTTTTCTTGCTCTTTTACCACCATTGCTACCCACATATTCAGAACTCCATAACTGTAAGGGGAAAGGGAAAGAAAGCATGATTGTTTTGATAATGTTGATGATGCCCTAACTTTGTATAATCAGATGGTTGAGAAGAACCCAAGGCCTTCCATTGTCGAATTTACTAAATCATTAGCAGCTATTGTGAGAATGAAATATTATGCCCTTGTTGTTTTTCTGTGTAGCCAAATGGAATTATTTGGAGTTTCCCACAATGTTTATTGCTTGAGCATCTTGATTAAGTGTTTTTGCCGTTTAGGTCAAGTTGATGTTGGGTTCTTTGTTTTGGAAAAAATGCTGAAGCTAGGTCTTGACCCAAGTGTTGTAACATTCTCAACTTTGATCAATGGGTTCTGTACTCAAACTAAGCTTGCTCATTCTGTGAGTTTGTTTGATGTAATGATTAGAAAAGGTTATGAACCTGATTTAATTACTTACAATACAATACTTAAAGGGCTGTCTGAAACCAACAATACCGATAAAGCTGTTAGGTTGCTAAGGATTATGGAAGAAAGAGGTTTCCAACCTGATATTGTAGTATATAATTGACTTGCCTTTGTAAGAACATGCTGCTAATAAAGGCTTTCTACCTCTTCTCCGATATGAAGGGTAAGGGCATACCACCAGATACTGCTAACAATTGCTTAATTCATGCTATGTGTAATTTGGGCCGGCAGGAGGCAATAAGGTTTTTAAATGAAATGGTGGCTACCAATATTCCACTTGATGTTTTCATGTATAGTACATTGGTTCATGCACATTGTAAGGTGGGGATGGTTTCTGAGGCTGAAGATATTGTTGAAACAATGATAAAGCAAGGCATTGGCCTGTCATTGTGATGTATAATGCATTGATTGGTGGTCATTGCTTGGAAAACAAAATATATGAAGCCAAAAGAGTATTTGAGTTGATGATTAAAAGGGGTTGTGCGCCTGATATATTTAGTTACAACATCATGATCAATGGATATTGCAGAGCTAGCAGGTTGGATGAAGAAATGAAACTTTTTTTGTGAAATATCTTGAAAAGTACCAATCGCTAATGCTGTTACATACAACGGTGTTATACAAGGCATGTGTCAATTAGGAAGATTTTCTGCTGCACTGGAAATTTTCAAGGAGATGTGTGCTTCTGGTCAAGTTCCAAATCTAATGACCTATTCAAATTTTCGTTCAAATTGTTTCAAACAATGCAGAACAGTGGGTTGGAACCTCATGTTGTCCACTATAGTATCCTAATTGATGGCTTGTGCAAAGTTGGGCATATTAAAGTTGCAATGGAATTATTTCATGAACTCTCTGTCATAGGTTTAAAACCTAATGTTTACACATTTACTATAATGATCAATGGACTGTGTAAAGAGGGATTGCCAGATGAAGCATACCAGTTGTTTAAGATAATGGGAGATAATGATGATTGTTTGCCTGATAACAGTTGTTACAACATGATGATCCAGGAAACAGCTATAACTCAAAGGCAATGCAACTTCTTAAGGAAATGGTTGATAAGGGCTTTTCTGCAGATGCATCCATTGCCACCTTATTTGTGGATCCCCTCTTGCGATGTAATAGATTGGTCGTGTTGAAATGTTTCACGGTTTGTGTGAAGATTGTCACTTTGCAAATGTGAATTGATTTTGTCATAATCAATTATGCTTATGTTATAGATTCAAGATTTTAGAAACTAGAAATTAAGATTGTTCATTTCTATATTTCAGTTTAGATGTTGTCCTTTTAGCATTAAGCATAAAAGAATACTAAATCTCATAACTTTTTAAGATTATTATATTGTATTTTACATTTTGATTTTGAGTTTGGTAAACAAAGCATCATTTCACTTAGCCAAATAAATATATGTTATCATATTCTTACTTTCCGGGGTGGTTTGAAATAGAATTTTCTTTTTTTTATTTTTTTTGTACATATGAGGTCGTAATCTAAGGATAAGAGAAGAGGTTACAGGTGTTGAGATTTGAACTTCAAATCTATTAAATGTTATCTCTTAAAAGATAGTTGCAAATACTAACTGAAGTAAGCTCCGAGTTCGAATTTTCATTCTCCTTTGTCCATGATCCAAACTTGGGTCTCATCAAAAAGTAAGAACGTGGTTAGAAATAGAAGAAATTACAAGGGCTGGTTCCATGGATAAGGTAATCACGTTTTCTATACTGGACCTCAGAGTGAGCCTATATTTAGGTTGCTCCTAATTATTCATTTCCTTAACAAGGATTGTGAACTTCTAGTTTCCAAATTATCGTGTAAGGAATCCAGCCTAATTACGATGTATATATGTTATTTTCGATGAAAATAACGTATCTTTAAAATCTTCTTGCAGCAAACAAGTTATGCAGGCATGCTGGACTTGGGCATGCAGCATATTAAAGGCCTTTAAAATGAAGTTCAGGTTTGTAAATATGTCATGCTGAGTTACCAACTGTTATTATTATTATTATATTTTTTATTCTGTTTTGGCATAAAAATTTGTTTCTTTTAAGACCCTCAATGTATAATGATATGACTCTGAACATGATAGGTGCCTTTCACAATGGGTCAGAATATGAAATCCATCTATGACGTGTGTGTGTATATGCCCATGTGTGCATGTGTGCAACGCTACAGGACCGATACATAATGTCTAGGCAACCACTTTTCTCATCACCAAGTTATTTTATCAGGCTTCGTATAAGGATCGTGACACACATAACATACTGGTTATTTTGCTATCAATAACATATTTACTACAAGCTGGAGTACAGAGTCCTCAAATTCATCTAGAAGTAGAATTTACAATGGGGAAAATCACTTAAATAGTTTAGAATTTTAGTAATCTAGAACAGAGAGCCAAACCAAGTTGTCAGGAACAAGTGCCCTTTTGTAGCGTAAGGGATAGCTCTGATCTTATTCATTGTCTATGACCAGGTTCCATGAATTTCTTCTGCATATGTTACTTTTAAGAAAACCATGCAATATGGTAGGAAAATATGGTGTATGCCTTTTGTTAATAGATGAACCTGAAATGATGTCTGTATTCTACTTTTCTGCCTCAAAACAATTAACAAAAAGCTATTCTATTTGGTAGTGCCTGTTAAAAATTTAGGCTCCATAGCATCTTTGTATCCCACACATGAGAGATTATTGGTGTTTCGTTCAGTTTTTTTTTTCCGTAACTTGAATATAAATGAAATGAATGTAAATATTGAGATTCGAATCTCAAGCTTATTGATTGTCATATCTGAACAAATTGACCCAATCTCCTGGTTTTGTTAATCAAGAGCCTTGATTGCATAGATGGTGGTAGAACATAAAAGATGTCAATGGGAATATTGTAGTCTACAGAATTTACCCACACAGTTTTCATATATGTCTGAGTTTGCTGTAATTAAGAATAAGAACTGAAATGGCATCAGATTATAAAAGATAAAAATCATATGAGGTATATATTTGTTGTATAACATAGCCTTAGACCAAAGCAAGAGATTATAAATTTCATTAATTACATTATTCTCCCGATGTTAGAAGATAGTAGACTATGAGGCACGAACACGACATTCATCCTCTCATACAGGGTTATACGAGTTGATATTATACATAGATGGACACATTATAGAAAATGAACACGTTCTTCAAACGTTTTGATACGACAAATCACAAAGTTTATACTAGAAATTCGGGCAAGAAAAATCAATTGGATCATTTTTTTTCATCCAAAAAATTTTAGTAGGCAAACTCACAAGAAATACCATAAAGGCAGTCATTTTTTGTAAATATAGAGAAGCAAATTTTAGTAAGAAAACTCAAAAAAAAAAACAAAAAGGCATTTGTTAGGATATATGGTGATTAAAAGAGTATAATGATTTTTTTTTCTCTTAAGATTTTTAGTAGATAATTAGAGATATCTTTATTTTTTATGTCAATTTGACATGTTAGATTGATCTGATATGATCTGATATGATCAATGTCATTTCAGCTCAATCATGTCTTAATTATATTTTTTTTAATTTACCTAAAAATATTAAGATTCAAATATCATGAAATCAGGTTTATCCATTCATTTTTTTTTACTTTTTATTTTATTTTTTTAGACTTGATTCTTACTTGCATGCGGGATAGAGTGTAAATGCAAAAAATATCACTTTAATCAATTTTTTTTCTGTATTTATAAAAATATCCCAACAGTATCCTAATTTTTTTAAATATAAAGAAGCCAAATACAAAAACGAGAAAGAAAGGAAAAGGGTCTGAAGGATAATGGATTTTGATTCATTTGAAGAGAAAAAAAAAAAAGAGAAAAAGAGAGGGGTGCTTGGGGGAAGAACCGACAATAAACTAAAAAATAAGGTAAATTCAAGAATTTAAGTATATTTGTTGATTACTTTTGGTACGAGGCAAATAAATTAAGACTTTAAAAAAAAATCAAAGAAAATGAGACGGAAAAATATATCTCATAATCTCAACTCTAAAAATAAAAAAGAAAAAAAATAAGAGTAAGACAATAAAATTGGTTGAAAATCTAAATTGATCATATAATAAGATTATAATACCAAAAACAAATAAACATACAAACCCATGCAAAACACATTTAAATTACTCTTAACGGCTATGGTCAATGTCAATTATATATTCTTCTTCTTCTTTTTTTTTTTTTTTTCCTTTGTAAAAGAATTAAATTTCTATTACCTTCCTTGTGTATATAGTATTTTTTTTTTATATAGAAAGATTAACAATCTACTAAAGTAATAATACTAATTTATTAAAAAAATCTCATCGTGAGCCCACTTCTCACGTTCATTCGCTGTATGTCTTTGCCAGCTCAGCTTCGGACAGAACTCCCCAGACATCCCATGATCCCATCCCTTCTCTCTGACTTGCTTTTTCAGACACCAAAATCCCACCGCACAAAACCAAAGCCAAAGTCATGTCAGACGACGAAAGTGGAGGAGAAGAGTACCTTTTCAAGATAGTAATAATTGGAGATTCAGCAGTCGGCAAATCCAACCTCCTTTCACGCTATGCTCGAAATGAATTCAACCCACATTCCAAGGCCACCATAGGAGTTGAGTTTCAGACCCAAAGCATGGAACTCGATGGCAAAGAAGTTAAGGCTCAGATTTGGGATACCGCTGGTCAAGAAAGGTTCCGTGCTGTCACTTCTGCTTATTACAGAGGCGCTGTTGGTGCTCTTATTGTTTATGATATTAGCAGGAGAACCACCTTTGATAGTGTCGGTCGGTGGCTTGATGAACTCAACAGTAAGTTTGGTTATTACTTTGTTTGCTGGTTTTTTAACTACCCTTTTCTTGGTTCTCGTTTTCCTATCGGGTTTTTGATGTTTGCTGGACTGAGTGAATTATATGGATTTTTAACAGGTTTTATGGTTTTGCTTTGTCATTGGAGGATTTGTTGGTTTGTAGTTGTTGGTTAGATGAGAATCAGGATCAGGGGATATCTTTTAGGTAATATTGACTGTTTAACTTGATTGGATTTTAACATTTGATTTTGGTGGATTTGGCACTAAAAAGCACTAGTTATAAGAAGATCAATTGGAATTTTTAGTTGGTTGGTTGTTCTTTGGTCTTCTTTTGTGTGCCTTTTTCAGGAGTCTATCTTGATTTGTTGATTCAGTTGGTTATTGTGTGTTGGAGTAATAGATCTGATTCTGTAATGACTGTAGTTTAAGGCTAAAGTTAGAAGAAATAACAAGTGTTTCCTAGAAGAAAGTAGGAAAAGCTGGCTAAGGACTGATTTCCTGATGCTTTTTTTACTTTCATGCTCCCTAGGGTGGATTTTATCCGTTAATGTGGCATTTGTTCATATAGGATATTTGTTAACTTGCATGTTGCAAATTCTTACCTTGTCTTGTGGATGCATATTGCTAGATAGTGCACTTTTTCGGGTGGAATTATTACATGTGATTTTCCAATTTCCCTAAATGGTTTTAAGAGGCAATACAAGAACGGATCTTGGATTTAGTTGTTCGTCTTGTTTGACTGTTTATTGTGCTGGAAAGTAGAGACAACGTGATTTTGGTGATAGTCAATTTCTCCTTTTTCCCCCTTGGTTTCCACTGATATTCGTGCTTTTGTCTTTTAGAACATGAACCAAGGTTATCAGAATTAGGATTTATCATGAAATTAGTTTCTGTCTTTGAGTAAAACTAAAAGAAAAAAAAAAAAAACTGTAAGAGTAGAATAACACCAAAAATGATACTTAAATACTCAATCTACAAAACCATATTTTATTCTTTTTTGTTCCATAAAATCTGATCTCCTTCATATATATTATTAACCCTGTAATAACTTCGCAAGCACTCATATGTCATCTTACATATCTCTACTGGCTAAGTGAGCTCTATGAAACAATAAGTAGTTGCCAACCAATAGGCAACTATATAAAAGAAGCTATATTTACAATATGATTTATATTTCCTGCTCGGTGCTCTGTTACCTATTTTGAGAATATGAAAAAGTATTATCCAGTGAAAGATAGATAGAAACCACAATCCTAGCTTCTTTGTGAGTAGTGTACCTAACAGATGCAGTACCACCTACTTGCTAATACTGCGAACAGAAAGCAATTCATATTGGACATACATAACCTGAATCAATAGAATCTTGAGGCCATGTGGGTGGATGCACAGCCAACCAAGTCAATTATACCTATTACTTTCACAAAGCAATCCTAATTAAGCATCTCCTTGGAAAGAAAATCCCTTACCATAAATGCACTTGGAGTTTTACTAGTGTTCTCCATTGAGATTTTTTAATCTTTTTCTTTTTCAAATGAAACCATCATGAGTATAGATTATGAGAAGAGTTCCAATACCTTTATGGTAGGGATAATTTTTAAGGCATTTAATATCCTTTTCCCTCGAACCAAGATTTGCACATGCCACCTTTAGGTCTTTCATCATATCTTAATTTTTGAATTCTCATCCAGATCGAAAATTCATTGGTAAACCATTGGATCAACTAAGAATTTACCACTTGCAACCAATTACTCTATCTTATGGGCATAACTTACATTAAGCAAACTTCCTAACCGAAAATCACTACCTCTTAGTTCATAGACAAATCCATTTACACAAGATCTATATCTCTTTTTCTTTTTTCGATGCAGGAGAACATTGAGACATGAATCCTTAAAACGTCTCTAATTTTGGCTGGTAAATTTCATTGTTTGGCTTGTGTTTATGTATCTCTTCTAGAGTTAGAAATAGGTAAGCATAGAATCATTTGCTTGATAATGATTCCTATGTGTAGTTCTTTTTGGTTGGCATCTAGGGCTTCTTCCTGCTAGTGGATGCATGTAACTGATAAAGAATGTCTTTTAGGCGGCCATAGGATTGTAAAGCGGTAGTAAAACAAAAAGGAATAGCCACAAGAATGGAACTCCTTCCATTGCTTGGGATGTTGGAAGGCAATAAAACATGTATAGTTTCAGGGCTCAAGTTTTTAGGTGCACTAGCTGATTTTTGTGTTTCATATTCTTGTAATCCTTCGTAACTGTGGTAGATTATCTCTCATTCATGAACATTAGCTGACTTTGTTCAATCCTATTAAAAATTTTTATTATTTGAATAGACATTGGTATTGGACACACTTTTCTAACTTTACAAGGATGACAGAGTGGAGGGTTTGACATAGTATCAATTTTAGTTATGCAATGGCCTCGATGTGTCATGAGTGGGGATGTGGCAAATATGAAGGTGTGTGGCTCTGGGGTGGTTTAGTGAAAAAGAGGGCGAGGACACTCCATTTTGTTGGACACATTGTGTCGTTTGGGTGTTGAATGCTTATATATTTGTCTTTGATTCATAACATTCCTGTGATTGCCCCAGTGAATGGTAAAGATTGACTTTGTCATCTTTTCAATTTAGTGTTAATACACACATACACCCCAATGCAGACAGGATTGTTGAGTAGGAATAGAAATAGAGTGTATAAATTTGAATTGCAATTACTTCTATTTGCTTCTCAAGGTTTACTTTATTTGTAATTTCAGTCTTCTTTTAAGCTCAACAGCAATTTTATATTTGCTTTAAAGTTCGGAGATGTCAAGGCTTGTACTTAAAACTTTGTGCAGCTCATTCTGATACGACAATAGCAAGGATGTTGGTTGGAAACAAATGTGACTTGGAAACTATCAGGGATGTGAGTGTTGAAGAAGGCAAAAGCCTCGCTGAAGCGGAAGGGTTGTTCTTCATGGAGACATCTGCTTTAGATTCAACAAATGTCAAGAAGGCTTTCGAGATTGTTGTACAAGAGATTTACAACAATGTCAGTAGGAAGGTCCTCAACTTGGATACTTGCAAAGCTGAATTAACCATCAATCGGGTAACCCTTACTAAAAGTGAAACTGATGGATCAAAGCAAACCCAAATTTTTTCTTGCTGTTCCAGGTGATCTCTTTCATTCAGAAAGCGTACAAGTCAGGCCCTTCCCATGGTTTGTTAGTTCAATTTGGTTGGTTGATTTGTCTGTTTGCTAGTTTTCTCAATGCATATGTCTTCAGGGATTCATTTATCACTGAATAATATAATATTATATAGTTAAAGTTAAATTATTGTGTTCTGGCTATAGAAAATAAGACCTAAAATATTTTGCTTCTGGATACAAAGCTGTCCTGCTGAAAGTGAAACAGGCAGCCATGTTACTTCACATTGTATTACTATTTATTTTGAATTCGACATCTAGCTATCGGATTCATTATTTTTCATAGCCATCAATAGCATGTGATATCGATAAATCACTACTTTTAAAGCCGGTTTGCAGTATTTATATTAGTTTAATCAGGGCCTTGGTTGATGTCTTGGAACTATGATCAATATTCCTTTGATATTTCTGAATGTTCTTTAGTTGTCATCACTAGAAATGTAGATTTGTTCTTGTGGCTGATCGAAGAGATATGCCTGCTCTAATCACGGACTATCAAATAAAGAAAAGAAAAGAGAGATGAAAGAAAGAAAACTCTCAATTGAATTTGATTCTTGGGTAGCTGAACTATCATTATATTAATACATAGTAACTTTCATGCTGGGACATGGTTAGTTTTTCTAATGTACAAATCATTGCAGGATTGAGTATATATATTAAGTTCATTTGGATTGCATGGTGGGAGAACTTCCACTGCATCCTGCATGTCGTTTTATTTATCGGACTTTTAGAGATGCAGTCACAAAACGCAGCTACGATGTAATGACGCAGTAAAAATTTGTCTGAAACGCGGTGGGAGTTCCTTTTGTTGGTGAATACCTAAGTTTTGATATTATTTGTTGGATTAAAAAATTTCAATTCAATCACATCAACGGAAGCGAAATTAAACAATAAATCAAACACATAAGAGACAATAATTTAACGTGATTCGATCTAATCAACTTACATCTACGGATGAAAAATAAGAGCTATTAGTTATAGAGAATTACAAACATACATCAAATCATCAATTTCACTCAATAATCAGTATTCATAAGACACTCTCAATCTCTTCTAGTTTTATGGAGTATTCTCAATCCAAACAAATACAAACTCAAATTCTTGTTCACCTTTTCAACATAACTAAACACATACTTACATGCTCTCGTATATCAATACTTTCAGTCTCTTCTAGTTTACTCACAAAGAAACATATACACCTATAAGACGTGCTCTTATATGTCATACTTATGTGGACCTTTTCAGTCTCCTCTAGTCCACTCACAGAGAAACATACATACCTATAAGACGTATAATCCCGATACTCTTATGAAATATCTATCCCACAAAATCTTATAACTTTCTTATATTTTTTTCTCATACTTAACCCTATAGAGACTTTACTTATTTATAACTATATAAACTTACCTATTAAGAATCTCTCTCTTTTTAGAATTCTTCTCATATAAGTCAAACTTACCTATTAAAAATATCTTTTATTTTAAAATTCTTTTCTTGCAAGTCAAACTTACCTATTAAAAATCTTTTTTCTTTTAAAATTTTTTTTTTACAAATTTTTTTATCCATCAAATAATAACTGATAAATCTTAAATAAATCTCTAATAAATTTTAAGTAAATTTTTTATGAGATTTGAGTTAATATTCGTAACTCCTTTCACCATGCAACCAAGGACCCTTTATCAGAGTACTTGCTGTGGTAATATTCCATTTTGCCTTCATAATTTTGGGCTAAAGTTTAGATTCCATAATTAACATTTTTGAGCGAAAACTTCAAATTTTGAATTGGCAGTGTTACTTCAATCCATAGTCTTGGAAACCATCTTGCTTGGTGGTTGGGAAAAAATAAGGCAGTTCAGTTGGTACTGGCAATTAATGCCTGTTAAACTTTATTTTCAGTATCATTTTCCTGCCATGGTTGGCCCATAATAAATCAATAAAGTGAAATTTTTGTACCTTATTAGATGGGACGATTTGATAATTTTAAATATAAGATATTTATATAATATTAAAATGATATTAAAAAAATATAAAAATAGCTTAGATTTAAATTTTAGTTAAAATTTATATGAGTTTAATAAAAATAAAAAATATATATTTTGTTTAATATATCCATAAAAATTATGATATCATAATTTTTATATTTTATATATATTTAATATAAAATAAACAAATATAAATGTTATTAGATATAGACATGATCACATGAATTTATACTCCAACCCCCAACCTTGCATTTTAATTTTTAATTTGATAAAGTCATGATCAAAACCAATCTCTCTCTTCCCTTCCTTTGGCTAGTTAAGTAGATCATGCAGTTGGATGGTAGGTTGGGGATGGTCAACTGTTGGGTGCAGTAGTTATAATTAATAATCCAATTCAAAAGAAAGGAAAAGGGTTACCCCTAGTACAATTTCCACCACCAACAACAAAGAGAAGGGAAAAAAACCCTTAAGAAATATACCAAAAGGGTCAGCAAAAATATAATATATAAAAGGAAACAAAAATTACCCAAAGAAAAAAAAAGATTACAAAAATCATGTTAAAAAAAAATAGACTCAACTAAGAAAAGCTGACCCCATCAATCATCATGATGACTTTGGTGATAAACTATATATACTCTCCCCCAGCTGCATTTTGAACCTTCTAGAAGCTTTTTGCTCTAATGAGTAGGAAATCTTTCATTTTCAGCTCCTGTCTGACTGCTCTCTAATGGATGGAGATAGTGACTGATAGAGATAGAGATAATGGTGGTGCCTCTTATTTTTTTTAGCAGTAGAATTTTTGGGATGATGTCATTGTTGGTAAAAGCCATTTCAATCCCACTCAATGAGATTTCCAGTGCTTAGCCATTTCAAAACCATTTTTGCTGTAGTGATAGTCTTCAATAGTTTGATCAATCTCAGCTTGTGTGTTCATCACAAAAGGCCCATACTGAACCACTGGTTCATTAAGTGGCTGACCAGCAACCAGCACAAATCTCAATGGCTTTGAGGACTTGTTCCACACACTTACACCATCTCCAGGACCGAAAACAACCACATGGTTGGCTGATATGGGTGTTTTGTTTTGGTAGCCAAAGACTCCTTCACCTTCAACTATGTATGCAAAGGCATTCCATGATTCTGGAATGTGTTGATGAACTTGAGCTCTTGCCCTTAAACTAAAATCCAGGTACATTGTTGGAGTTCTGGTGTAAACTGGAGATCGAACTCCCATTGATTCTCCAGCTATGACTCTAACTTCTGCTCCATCTTGTTCTGCACTTGGAATGTCCTCACTCAAAAGCTCCTGATACCTTGGTTCAATCCTGCCAGGTTTTTCATTTGTCATCTTTCTTGGATATGTCAAACATGCAATTCAAAGTTACTTCCTTGACTTGTGAACTATTACAAATAGTCTGGGATTTTGCTAAACAGGAAATATTCTAGAAGATCTTATGAATTCACATGAGTTTGACAGACAGATATGGGTTAACAATAGTGCAATCTGAAAACTTTTCCACTTTTCCACAAAAAAACAAAAGAACTCATTCTTCTTATCAAATTGTTTTTAGCCTCATAAATTATTTTAAAATCCATTGCTCCACAAACTATATGTAGATAAAATACAACTAATATTTGTATATTATATTAATTAAAACATTTTTTTAATGGGAAAATATTATCTTACCATCCTTTCTTTATCCCCAGGTACTACTAATACAGATTAATTAGCTAAAAATAGTTGGCATAAATCTGAAGGATATTCAAATAAAGAATGACCAAGAGTTTTCAAAGTCAAAGGGGGCTTGAAATATGGTGAATTTTCATACTGGCTCACATAATCCATGGTTGTGTATGAAAAGAAACAGAAAAGTAAACTCAAAAGTTTCTTACATTTTGTCTTGAGAAGACAGATTGATCCAAAGCTGCAATCCCTTGTGGACACCTTCTCCAGCAGGCATTTCAGAGTGGATAATCCCTCTTCCAGCTGTCATCCACTGCTCAATACAAGGAAAACAAACCCAGAAATAGAAGAAAAAAAATGAATGAAAACCCAGAAATAGGATCAGATCTGTCATGCGGACTTTAATCATTCAAAGAAGAAAATTTTAACCTGTACATCACCAGTGTGAATTGTACCCTTATGCCCTGCAAAGTCTTGATGAGTGATACTCCCCTGAAAATCCAGAAAAGCCCCAAATGGTAGTTCTTTCTTAATAAACCTTTCAAGCTTCAAGGACCAAGCTTTGATCAAGAATGTATGTTTTACAAAAATAATGAAACAAGAATTATACCTGTAGCATGTATGTAACAGTTTCAAACCCTGTAAAAACACAACTTTTACATCAGAAGAATATGACAGAAACATTAAAAATATAGTCCTTCTATTGGATTTTAAGAAATTCAAGAACCTCTATGAGGATGATCAGGAAATCCAGCCGGAGGAGACACTGCAAAATTATTAATACAACAATAAGAATTGACCAAAAAAAATAAAATAAAATAAATTCAAAGAAGCAGACCAGGCTACGGTAAACGAGTAATGAACCCATACCAGAAAAATCATCCATCATGAGAAAAGGATCCAAAGACTTCAATTCAGTCCTGAAATCAGATACAAAGAAACAAAAAAATGAATCAAGCAAAAAAAAAAAAAAAAAAAAAACAACCCAGAAAGGCCAAGAGTCAAAGACAAAGAAAAAGCTTTTAATAAACCTTCCAATGCATCTCCTGACAACAGCACCATCACCCTCACGTTGATGCTTGGCAAGAACCTTCTTAATCACCAATCTTGGTGCAGAGAAAGAGGTTGGATCAGTTTCAGACATAATGTTCCTGAAAATGATTCTGTTTCTGTTAGATGTAATTGATATCTGAAACGATTGTAACACAGCAGGCAGCAACCTATGACTTGTTCTAGCACTAACAACAGCAGCTCTCATATAAAAACCTTGTATGTAAGATTTTAATCCTGAACTTGGGTTTATATATATAAGTGCTGAGACTGGAAGATGGGACAAAAAAAAATGTGAAAAACATAGAATAAAAAAAAGTAGAAAGTTCTGTTTTTAGGATTGGTTGGAGGTTGTGACATAAGGGGGCAGTTGAACGGTGGCGTGGGGAAATATTTGGGGTGGGACCCATTTATTCCTTTCCTTGGACCAATCATCATCATGATGTCAAGATTTTGTCATCATCATGGGGCCTTTCCCTCCCTCTCTTTCTCGCTTCAATCATAGCATTAGAAGAATTTTTTTACGAAAGAAAAGATTATAATTATTGATATTTGAATTTATGTCTATCGAATGTTATAAATTAATTAAATTAAATTTTAATAAATTTCTTAATAAAGAGACAATGAATTTTTCAAAAAAATGAATAAAAAAATTTCAATTATGACTCTTATCATCTTATTTTATATAGTATCTACTGATTTTTAGGTATAATGAATTTAATTTTAATCATTATTTTTTAAAATATTATATTAAAATAAAATTTTTATAAATATATTTTAAAATTTTTAAAATTCAAACTTTACAAATTTTATTTTTAATTTTTTTAATTTTATGATCTAATTAAAAATGATGAATAAAGTTGGTTTATTTGAAAAAAAAAAAAACCTAAATAAAAAGCATAAGAAATAAAAGAGGAAATACTTAAAAATAAATTGAACAATTCATGAATTTTTATTGTGTAAAGTATTAAAATTTATATATTTATATTATATTTCACACGAAAATTATGTGTTATCATTCACGTCAAAATAAAAATATAAAATATATGTGTTAAATTTATATATAATTATTATTAAAAATTTAAATCATATTATTTTCGTATTTTATTTTTTATTGTATTCTTATGGTGTTTAAATTATTAAATCTAATTTAAAAAGGTCTAATACTTTTGAATTTTGGTGTTGAAACCCTAATTTTTTGTAGAACCATAAGCCGAAAAAGTAGATCATCCTTTCCTTTCTTTAATCTTATAATAATAATAATAATAATAATAATAATAATAATAATAATAATAATAATGTTAAATGACATCTTTCACGCCTCTGCATTGCGTTTGCATTTGTTATTCGAAGAACAAAAGGGGGTCAGATTTTGTCGGTAGGAGATGAGGCTTACAAAGTTTTTTTCTTTGTAGGATAATGATAAATTTGGAGTTTTGTATTATGAAAATAAAGAAAGTTGCAATTCTAATTTAAACTTTTTACTCGAATTGGACCTTATTTTATCATTATTATGGGATGGTCGGCAGCTTTGGTGTTAAGAGCAAATAATGGCAAACCAAGAATAATAACAGAGCCATCATCTGCTTGGGACAGATTTCGTCACTGAAATGTAAGTTTTGAAGCATTTTTGGCGACCTTCAAATGTTGAATGTGTGGTCAGCAAATAACAACTGATGGCTTTGGCGGGGGTGGCCATTTGTCTTTCTGAATCAGTACGCGGGGAAGAAAACGGCTGCCCTTATACCTCGTTCAAGGATAAGCTTATCCATCATAGATGAGAATTAAAAAAAAAAATAATAATAATAATAATAAAATTTATTGTAAGTATAATTTTAAATTTTATTTAAATTTTGAACCGAATTTTGAATAAAGAAATTAAAGCTTCCGTCAAATCCTTATAAAATATATATAATTAAAATATTAAAATTATATAAATATATATGTATTTTTTATTTTTTAAAAAATTAATTTTTATTATATAAATTAAATTTAATGAAAGATTTTAAATTTTATTTTTTTAATTTAAATTGAATTTTAAAAAAATTTAAAATAAAAAATATTAAATCAAATCAGATCTAAAAAATACATACAACCTGAGCAGGAATTCCTCTATTTGCTCCCTCCTTATTAAAAAATATTCTCACTTTTTAAAATATTTTCTTTAAGCATTTTAAATTTTAAATAAAAAAATATATTTTTAAAAAATAACATTTATATCATCCAAAGCTCTGCGTCATTGTGATATAACTCAATTGCATCCTTTGACTTGCTAAAAAAATGTGAGTAAGCCGTTGTTTGGTTGATAAAAGAAAAATAAATAGCAAAGCATCAATTAAACAGAGACTGGCTTCTCAAACATATCACCTTTATGCTAAAAAAAAAAAACTCACAGTTTCAGTATGGGGGAAGGAGGATACTAATTCTAAACCCATGGAATGCTACATTTTAAAATTGACTGCATAAATTAACTAAACTAAACTCCGGATTCTATCCTAATCTACAATATGTTAGCAAAAGTTTTCATAATGAGGAATGACTATTAGAAAGCTAATGCAATCAAAATGGAAAGTTAAAGAGAAAGAGGGGGGGGGGGGGGGGGGGAATCATTCATAAATCTTAAGGTCATTGATTCTAGGCTTAATTTGACATTCCATCAGCATCAATCAAGACTCAAGCACATTAACTTGAAGAAGATGTAGTGGAGAACTCCACAATTACCCTTTGGAAGGGCATTTTTCTAATGGGATTTACATCAGCAATGATAGAATTTCATGAGCAAATTTAACACTCAATCTTCCACATAATCATTATAAGCAAATCAGGTATCTAGTTTTCAGTCACTGAGCTTTAAAAAAAGAACCCAATAACCTGATATGGTCAAGAGGTAGATACATTCTATTTCTTTTTTGTTGAAATTATGCATAAATAGATTTGAATATCTTTCCATGTATACACTACAAATCACTGCAATTGAAAAAGGAACGCATGAATCTCCCCTTGACATTAGTTTTGAAGAAAAAGAGACCTACACATGGCCTGAACCAATGGTCACATAAGTCAACTTCTAGAATAATTTGGTGGTGATTCCACTGAAGATGATAGTGGGAGCTGTTGACTTCTCTGCCATGACTTTCATGTAATTCTTCAGATTCTTGAATTCATCGGATTTATATCATTTGGATACCAGGGAGATGATACAGCCGAGAGTCGTCACCCCTGGCCTAATTTCCATCTAGATTCTCTTGGATTATGATTTATGATTAGAGACTTTGAGGCTTAGGGAAGAAACATGAAAATGGATCAAGCAGACTATGAAAGTGAAATCCATGAAAGAGAGACCACGGAAAATAAATTTGCATAAGCAAAGCATGGCAAGGAAAATGATGTAACCTAATCTTTTTTTTTAAACAAAAATGCAGGATACATGCACAAAACAGATCAAAATTTTTTATCAATCTAACTGTTCTCTATCTCCAACCAATTCAACACTTTGGCCCTTAAATTCATGGCCATTTGGAATTGGACCATAAAGACAGATGCGCAGATCACCTTGAACTACTTGCTGGTGAAAGTAGTTCTTATACAAGTCCCAGAACTCATCTCTGCCAATTAAACAAAACATAAATGAGTCAAGCATGGGTCAATCTCAAGTCCATGTAGGGACTTGGTGTCAAAATGTAGCATGGAAGTTGAGGGTGGGGAAACAAACACATGCCTACACACCAATTGCAAAAGACAAGCGATAACTATATCTAGATAAACACAGATAAAAATGAAACTTAACAGTGAGGAAGACAATGATAACTTATAAGTTAGCTCATAAACAAACCTGACTTGAGGAAGTGTAAGCAAGGAATAGCCCTTGACATCTGTGTGAATATCAAGCAGAATCACTGATAAACGTGAAAGCCCCAATGCTTCAATGTCAATTAACTTTTTAATTCTGCAATCCAGATTACAAGAGAACAGGAAAACCATGATTCAATCGGTAATGGGATATTGCCACATCACACTGCCAACCCAAATCAAGAAAAGATCATGATAGAAATCTGTAATTAACTAATGATTTACCATTTTGTTTAGCCTATGATTAGTAAATATATTTAGCTGTATCTTTGGCATGTAATTCATGATCTGACACATAGAAGATCTATAAAACATTTTCTGATTATTCTATGCTACCATAAAATGGCTTAGGCAATGAGAACCTTTTTTATGATAAATAAAAGTACCCTTTTCCTTTTTTATCCACTATTTTGATCAAATTTATCATTTTTACCTACTTCACGCTTCTACAATTTAACAAATATATGATTTTCTTATGTTGGATGATATATGCTTTTCTGTTTATCCATGCAGACAATATTACTAGCATTAATTGACATAAAATTTTGAACTACAACAACTTAAAATTATTTAACAATAAATTTGACCGATTTCACATTTTACTTCAAATACACAACTTCAGAAACATTATTATCGTTTCATTAATCACACTAAACAATAACATGTTAGTTATTCACTTAACATGATTCACATAAAAATTAATAATTAAGGTAAAAGTATTAAGCTTTCTCCGCACAGTCATTCCTTGACAAGGGAAGATACATGAGGAAAGACCTAAATGCAACAGACTGATGAAGGGTCTTTTACAAGGGGGTACTAGGAGCTAATCTGAAATGAAATTATTTGAATAAGTAAACCATTGAAGAGGTATGTCATCTGAACCCAAGTAGAAAGTACCATCCGGTATAATTTGCAAAACAAGTTTAAGGGGAAAAAAATAATATGTTAACACAACAGTATAGAAATTGAATTCATTATTCAGAAAATCAATCTTACCAATTAATTTCAACATATTTAGCACTTCATCTTCTAACCGTTCATCCTTTAATTATGGGGCAGGTTAATTTAATCCATCAAAAAGCAGCAGACAACAAATAATGCCTTTTCCACTATGTGAAGTCAACTATAAGGATGATTTATGTCATTTAGGATCATATCTTGAGAATAAAAGGCGTGTTCCATCCATATCTTCTTGTCTCCATTTCCCATTTTGACATTGTCATCCTCCATTAAATTGCATCTTCTTACAAAGATCATTTGCAGGGATGTGTCTCACATGTCCAAACCAACTTAATTCTATCTCCTTCATTCTTCTCTCAGTTGGCACTATGCCAACTTTTCCTGGATGCACTTGTATCTAATGTTAACTTTCCTATATTACCACATCCACCATAATATTCACATTTTAACCACACCAATCTTCTGCATATGTATCTAGCTGTCCAACACTCAATGCCACAAAGCATCAGAAGGTTATCCTTGCTCTAAGAAAAACAGTCAATTTGCGGTGTCTCTTGCACATAATTTTACTTGCAATTCAAGTACTCATAACTCCTCATATAGATCACTACTCCACAATGCATGTCTTTAATAGCTTGAATATATGCAATGTCGAATTACACACTCCTTTCCTGTCAAGGCCATCCAAAGGACTTTTCTAAGGAGCCAAGGACCTTAACATAAGCTTTTTCCAGATCAATAAGCATTATATATCAGTCTCCTCAGTAACTGGTATATAGCCCTTAAAAATTAAATAACTTCCACGATGTAAAACCAAATTGACTTTCTGATGCACAAGTCTTATAAAACTCAATGTTTGCATGATAGCTCTTTCCCATGATTTTTACCCATAACTCATCAATTTAATACCTCTATAAGAACACAACTTTCTACTCCTTTTGTTCTTATGTATAAATAAGTGATCTTCTCCACCCACCAGTTTAATTTAATCTGATTAAGTTAAATTATATAATTACCCAAAAGGACCTTCATGTTTAACTTTCATCACGAGATGACTTTCTCAAAGTTGTCCTAGCAAAACTACTAGATTTTGGCCTTTTTTAGTGATAACTGCTAGTTAATTTGATGGCAAGGATTGATGACTAACCTAGTTGGTGTACCACTAGCAATATTAACTCGGTGCTTCAATAAAGATACCTGTAACAACCAAAAATGAAGCAAAATAAGCACAAGCAAACTAAGAAATAGGGCCTTTATGTAATACGTGCCAACTAACCAGAGGCATTGTAATAAAGCTAGACCAGTTAATTAACAAGCCACCACATCAATTTGAATAAACAAAAATTGTTTAATTCCTTTAATTCAACACAGGTAAACAACATAATGGCACTATATAGAATCAGCAACAAGTCCATGGTACCATATCCAGATGACATATATTAAACTTCATTTCTTTAATTAATCAATCAAGGGGAATCATTTACTTCACATCTACCAAACCGCCCCAGTTGGACTCCATAAAGCTTAGCTGTGTCCTAAAATATTTCAGGAAACAACGTATTGTAGTAAAAACGAAGATGACATTAGATTCAGAACATGGAACATCCAAGTCTCAGACACAGAATAATAAATGATGAAAAATTTTCCATGTTCAATATTTGACATCAAGAATAAGGCATCCTAATGCTATTTTTATGCAGCAAAGCTAGTGGGGGGCTACAGACGTGAAAACTTCATCACATTACTAAAGGGAGCCTTTCATCAGAAAATAATTTCAGGTTTGATACCAATTGGGGAGCCTCTCACATCTCCCCATCCCATGCTATCAAACACACTTCAAACCAACTAGTAACATTACAGGCTACGACAGACTCTGCAAACTAAATACAAAAAAACTGAAAGAATTTGGTATCAAACAAATAGCAGAATGATATTAAGCAGAGCTATTCCCTCCAACAATCAATTCACCCACAGCAGAATCCTAGCACCTCTTAATAATTGTCTTCGATGCTTGAGATCACAAGATGGCTGCCACCAAATTATCAATCATATCGTGGGGAGCTAGGCCATAGCATCGGAATCCAGTCACACATGAATATCATTCCCATACCCATGTAATATCATGTCAAAACAGGAACATCAGCTAAAAGCGTGCAAACAGTGTAATGAAGATTAATGAAACCTTCTTATGTCTTCAAGCTTCTATTTTGGTTAAAAAAAAAATTTTAAGTGAATTTCCGTAACTTATATCTTGAATCCCAAGTTCTAGGGCACGGGCATGTAGCTTCTTTCTTCTTCCTTTAATTCAACTCTATTTTAGATTGGAAATCAACCCTAAATCAAACCCTTTAAACGCTAGAGTAGTAATTTATCTGACCCACCAGCACAAATCTAAATCTTCAATATAAACTATACTGCATTTGTTGAAGTTTATCTTTTATAAATGACTATCCAGTCCACCAATGGTCAATTACATTCTAAGCGACAAAAGAACAAAACATTTTAGGCATAGCACAATCACACAAAATACAAGCCTCTCAGCACCATAGATTCCATCCCATCTACAAACTAACATAATGAACAAGTATCATTCAAAATTTGAGACTCAAAGTATAGTAAAACTACCTGTTCATCAATTTTCATGTGCTTTGAAAATAGCTTTACAGCACGACATTCTTTAGTCAATGAGCGCATGCCCCTAGAGGAACAGAACAAAATTTTCAGTTCCTTTCTAGCTAGAATCTAAAATGAATCAAAATTTAAAACATTTTCTTGAATATGCAATCCTAGAAACAGGGAATCACAATTTGCAAGTTCTAATTATTTCCTCTTCTTTTCACTTCTCCCCATTTTGCTATCCAAACCAAAGAAACCATTAAATTTATTTTCTCTCCAACTCTCAATCAAACGAAAGAAACCCTTAAATTTCTTTTTTTTTCTCCAACTCTCAATCCAAATGAATGTTAACCAATGGCTCTATCAAACATAACTGTGATTTCTTTTTTTCGCTCTCGGAAACAAATGAAAAGTAACAAGGAAACCGAGGCTAACAAACCTTAAAAGTTCAATAGATCGTAAAGCTGAAGTAGCAACAACAAGAACTGCAGGACTTCCTGCTTCAATCTTCCCTTCAATAAGCTTCCCTTCGCAAAGCTCTTCTTTCCATCTGGCCGCAAAAGCTTCCCTTATATGTTTCTCTAGCCTCATTACATCTTGACCCAACTCTTCAGAAACATCCAATATATAACTATCAAAACAAAAATGCAAAGAAAAAAAAAACTCCAATGACCCTCTTTAAGTTTTAATAATCACCGATTAATAAATTTTAATTTTACCTTTAATTGATTCCAATTCAAGAGAAGAGAGTTTGACCCCATTGGCGGATTGAAACTGACTAACAAAATAACCCAGTTGCTGGGACGTTGATACCGGTGGGTTATCGTTGTTGTTGCCGGTTACAGTAGTCGTTTTGTTTTTGGTTTTGATTTCGTTGGTGTCGTTTTGGCGGTTGTTGTTGCTCTTCGTCTTCTTCTTAAACTTGGATTTGGGTTTTTTAGGGTGAAGGAGTTTTGCGTTGGGTTTAGGGTTTTGGCGAGGTTTATGTTTCCCGCTCCCCATTTCTCTACCTTCGGCTTTTCATCCCACAATTGCTTAAGCTAGGTTTTTAAACGTTAAACAGTAACCGCTATCGCTATGCTTAAGATAGGTTTAACGAGGCTCGGCCTTTCAAAAGGCCTGCTCCAGACCCGGCCCGTCGGGCTTAAAGATCCGAAATTCTTTTAAATACAGAGTTCTGGGTAATTTCTTATCTAAATTATATTATTTACATAAGTTAGTATTTATAAAACAAATTACGATTTGACATCTTAATTTTATTTTATTAAAAATTTTGTATCAATAGCAGCTATGCATAAAAATGCATAAGTGAAAAACGAATTTTTGTTCGTTCAAACTTGATTTAATTTATATTTATAATATTTAAATTAATTTAATTTAATAAATTTTTTTATTTTTTATATTTAAATTTGATTTAACTTGAAATTAATAAAATATTATTTTTTAAATATAATCTATTATTTTTTAATATAAATATATAAATATAAATATAAAATTAAATAATTAATTAAAAAATAATTATATATATATTATATCGAATTAGATTTATTTAAAATTTGATCTTGATTTTTTTTTATTATTATCCGAATGCTACCTAAAATCAAATCTTTAAAATATAAAAATTAACTCTAAAATATTAAATCAGATCGAAATTCCGAAAATAAAATGAGTTACCATCTTTAACTATTCCCTTCTAAAAAATGACGAGAAATTTAATTCGTTTGAAAATTACTATTAACTCAATCTCATGTGGCTAATATTTGCGATTGAGAAGATCTATTCTATCATATCAATAAGGAGTTAAAAAATAATAATTTTAATATGAAAAATTATAGTTTCTCCTCATCTTTTTTTCCTGGCGAAATTCCCATAATGCAGGTACGTTCTGTGAGACAAAATCCTATTCTACTGTTGTGCACTGAGGCATGCTTTACCTGTTTGTTTCATCTTGATTAGGCTTGTGATGGTTGCTCTCATGCCAAAAAAAAAAATGAAAGAAAAAAATTTCTTATTCTTCCATTGATGTATTTAAGAGTATTAACCGTGCAAGGAGACAGGGGCCTTGTTAGTGTTACCTGATTACAAATAATATGACAGGAACCCATCTATGCCACTATTCTTGTACCTTTCCCATTTGAACCAACTATTTTCTTTAGTCTCACCCAACTCTGCACTGCCGGTTTCCGCCTTTGTCAAGTTACCTAGCCACGTAGTCAATTTCATCCTAAATTTTTAACTTTAAACCCGAGTTTATTATTAAAAAAAATTTATAAAAATTGAGATTTAAATTTTAAATATGTTATATATTATTTTTTAAAAATGAAAGTATGAATAATATAGTTAAATATCATGTTTGATTTTTTAATTTTTTTATAAAAATATAAATAATATATTAATATTAGTAAATTATTTTGATTCGATTAAAATAAAATTTGAATTCAATTTAATTATTATCGAATCGAATTTTAGTTTGAATAATTTGATTTATCGATCAAATTAAATTTGAGTATTTTTATATTCAGTTTAATTAGTTTGTAAATTTAATCAAATTTTTATAATTTAATATATTTTAATTAATAAAATATTTTAAATTTGAGTTCGAATTCAAACATAAATAATCGATTTTTTATTGAATATAAGAATTAAATTTATTTTATATGTTAATCAAACTTAAATAATAAATTTAAATAATTCAATTTTCATTTAGAATTGAGTTCGAATTAAAAGAAAATTTGATTAAATTTGAATCAAATTTTAAATATTAAATTTAAAATCGAACTGAATCTTAATTTTAATGTTATATTAACTCATATTAAATCGATTATATTTTATTTTTTTAATACTTAGTAAATATCTTGACTTCTTTGAGCTTGTATAATTATGCTTATTTTTTAAAAATTAAATTATATTATTATTTTAAAATAAATTTTTTATTAATAAAATAATATTTTATTTATATTGGGTTGAATTTTAAAAATTATTTCTAAAGTTGGACTTAAACAACCAAATATGGAAGTTTTGGATTTGAAACAATCTTTTTTTTTATTTTCTTTAAATTTTATCATTTAATGAAGATATATGTCAACATCAAAACTTCAAGATAATTATCCACATTAAAAATTAAAATAAATTTTCTTATAATAAATAATACAATAGGTAATAATAATTTTCTTTTAAATAAACGAATAAAAAACAAAGCTTAATTAATTAAATAATTTGATTGGATTAAAAAAATGGAAGAAATGCGCGGGTCCCACTCCGGCAAAGGCAAAATCCTCTCAGCTCTTGCAGATTTGACAATGGACGTTTTTAAAGCAAATTTCCATTTGTTTTTCTTTTTTAATTTTTTCAATACGAAAAAAAGAACTGAGAATCCCAAAAAAAAAAAAGAAAGAAATTCAAGAGACAAACGAAGTAGAGAAAAAGATTACTGGTTTCTACTTCCATTAAAGCTTTAACTATGTTTCTTCGGATCAGCTCTTACTATTCTCTGCTACTAATTACGTTTCTCGTAGTTTCTTCTGCTATAAGCAGCGCTTTCAGTTGGGGCGTTTTTAACGTCAAGTACAAGTTCGCCGGCCGTCAGCGTTCTCTTTTTGACTTGAGAGACCACGATAGCCGCCGCCAACTTCGAATTCTTGCCGGCGTTGATCTCCCCTTGGGTGGTTCTGGTCGACCCGATGGACTTGGGTTAGTTCTTCTTCCTCTTTTGAACTTGCTAAGTTTTACAAGAGTCAAATTTTTTTTTCAACAAAAGTTTGTGTTTTTGAATTTTTTGAGTTCTTTTGTAGACTTTATTATGCAAAAATAGGGATAGGAACGCCTTCGAAGGATTACTATGTGCAAGTAGATACAGGAAGCGATCTAATGTGGGTTAATTGTATTCAGTGTAAAGAATGCCCCAAAAGGAGCTCCCTTGGTGTAAGTCTTCCCCCTTTTTTTTTTTTTTTTAATCTTTAGGCTTTGTTTGGTTGTTAATTATATTAATTATTGTTTGCTGGTTTTTTTTTTTTTTTGGTACAAGGCGGCCGTAGTGTGTGTGATATGCGAAAGGTTTTCAGGTGCTAGGTTTGCTAGTTTTTTAATATTTGATTTGTAAAAAAAAAAAAAAAAAGAAATTTGTAGACTAAAAAGTAGTAATAGAAAGTAAAATTGTAGTAATAATTGATTAAAATTGAGCAAATGGTTAAAGCACAACATCGATTTTAGTATTACTTTTCTATATAAAAGTAACATAGGTCTTTGAAATAGTTATTTGTTTTTACATTCAAAATGCAAAATGCAAAAAGTAAATGTAACAATGGAATACAAACTGAAAAATGTGTTTTTTTTTATCCAACAAATTATGCACTTTTAATGTTCAATTTGTCAAATATATATATATATATGTTTTGCTTTTACAGGCAAAAGCATTATTTAGATAATAACCAAAAGAGAATCTTAGATTCTTGGTATCTTTAATCTTATTTGATCGTGTTTGTTTTATTTATATGCTATGGTTACAGATAGATCTTACTTTATACAATATTAAGGACTCTGCCACTGGCAAGTTGGTTTCATGTGATCAAGAGTTTTGTTATGCCATTAATGGAGGTCCATTGGTTGGTTGTATGGCTAATCAGTCCTGTCCGTATCTTGAGATATATGGAGATGGGAGCTCCACTGCAGGATACTTTGTAGAAGACATTGTACTATATGATCGAGTGTCTGGCGATCTTGAAACCTCGTCTGCAAATGGAAGTGTTATATTTGGGTGAGTTGTCAATCCTTCTGTTGCTCTTCTCTAATTCATACTTGTAACACGTATGACTATCTGTTAGCTTTTAAATTCTGAACTTGTAACTGTCTATCTATGCACTTTTTTGCTAAATGTTCTAACTTGCATGTGTAACTACTGCTGATGTTATCGCAAGTAAATCTCTTCTAACTTTTTTGAATTCAGAAATTCTTGTTTTTCCACTGTAGATGGCAGTACATGATAGGTTTCTAGATTGTAAGAATTATTTGCAAATTATTCTGAAAATAGAAAAAGTTTTCAAAAGATTCAAGCCAAGTTCTTTCATGGCTCTACATACTTCCTTGATTAGTTTGTTTTATGATTCTTTGCACTGTAAATTTTGAATGTCATTGTGAAGTTGATATCTAGCTTATTATTTAACACATACAAGCATACCTTTTGTGCCTGCCCTTCTCTTCCTTTCTTCCCCATATCCTTCCTTCTATTATAGGATCGATGATGGGTTATGAATGAGACAGAAAGCCATTCTCTGTCAACAGGTTACCGTTTAATGGCTAAGATGCATCATCTATCCATCAAAAATTGGCTTCAAATAAATCACTTTTAAGTATTTGATATGATTTTAGATGATATATTCATGATGAGAAGGTACTGTCTAGGGTAGGTAATGTTTGTATTGTTTAGTTTTCACACAACAGTTATTATTGACCATTGACTGAATTAAGTTTTAATTAGTTGAAGTTTGTTGGAACATTAAGAAGTTGCATCAAATATCCCATTTAGGGTTCTTTGAAATTACATTAGGAGATTACTTTGTGTCTCGAACATGCCTGGGCTTAATGAATGTTTGCTTTTGCATATATAACTTATGCATACTTGTGTCTGTAAAGTATGTGCTCATAACATGTGTGTGCATTTGCTGTTTGCTTGTGCTTCTTTTTGGTCGTATTATATGGTTATTTTAGCATTTTTTTTTCATAGGTGTGGTGCTACACAATCAGGGAATCTAGATTCATCTAATGAAGAAGCACTTGATGGAATACTTGGTTTTGGAAAATCTAATTCATCAATGATTTCCCAGCTTGCTTCATCTGGAAATGTGAAAAAGATGTTTGCTCACTGTTTAGATGGGGTTAATGGAGGCGGTATCTTTGCTATTGGGCACGTTGTACAACCAAAAGTTAACATGACTCCATTGGTATCAAATCAGTATGTTACATCTTTGGTGAATATCATTGCTAGTTTTTTCCATCACAGTTTCCACTTATTACTTGCTTATATATTACTTGTATTAATTTGGTTTATTTTAGTATTATGTGTTTTAAAATTACGTTACTTTTGAAGGAAAGCATCACACTTCAGGGGGAATCATGATTGTTTTCTGAACGGACTGAATGACAATCATGTGCTGCTAATTATTTTTTGTTTTGGCCCATGGATTATTTGTGTTTACAGTACATGGGCTTGTAGGGCTAGCTGAAGGCTTAAGCGTTAACTTGCCTGAAATGATTTGAATAATCATCAGTAGTAGTTTTCATCACCCAGATTGTGGTGGTTTGACTGAGGAAGATTGCTCCATTTTGTTAGCAGCCACTTCGAAAAAAGGAGAGTGACTAGTGAGGAAACGAACTTCATTTTGTACAGGTTGATTATGGTTAATTCAGCTGATGTTATAGTTTATAGCAAGCTCCATTGCATGATAACGGTCAATGGAGAATCACTGAAAAATATAAATATTATTATTCTTAGTGTCTTTTTGCTGAGCTATTCATGATGATTCACTATGATAGTAGGAGCTTCAAAAGTATGTGGTTCCAAGTGGTCATTCCAGAATTTGATTTTTAAGTTAGCAAAGATTGAAAATTTTGTAGCTGCTGGATTACAAGTAGTGGCTTCTAAGGTTTTGTGATGAGGGATTAGGAAGAGAAAATATAGGACAATTGGGTAAGGAAAAGTTGAAGAGATGAGATGAATGAGTACTGAATAAGTATGTTGTACGGAGCATAATTGAAGTGAATAAAATCTGGTATGAAATGCTGTGTGAAATTGTCAGTCACTACATTTTCTGTTGTCTCCGTCTGAAGAAATTTCTCTATGGCTTGAAGCCATTGTTTAGCTCATAATTGACAGCAACGAATTGGTACAGACTGGATCAGAGACTAGCTTCATTATGATACATTATTATTCAACTCATTTTCATGATTTCCTTTTGAGTTCATTCTAATTAACATTTAGTATATGAATATGCAATTCCATATATTGAACTCAGTCTTGTCATATAAAATTTCAGGCCACATTACAATGTCAATATGACGGCAATTCAAGTTGGTCATGATTTCCTAAATTTTACAGCAGATTTATTCGAGTCAGGAGACCGAAAAGGGACAATAATAGACAGTGGAACAACCTTGGCATATCTACCAGAAATGGTTTATGAGCCATTCGTAAGTAAGGTATGTGATTAAAATTGGTTTCTTCTTCTAGAGAATTTCACTTCAGTCCGCTAAAGTTTTTATGTTTTTCTTTTTTATCTTTGTTTAGATATTTTCTCAGCATCCTTATTTGAAGCTTCAAACTGTTCAGGATGATTATACATGTTTTCAGTACTCTGAAAGGTATGAAGCATAGGATGTAGCAATTGTGACCTTTGAGCACCTATTTACATCCCCTTCTTGTCAATGCTTTGAAACTGTTTGTCATGTTTAATTTTGGATATTATTCATTTTTTCATATCTTAAATGCCTTTATTTATTTCATATTATTAGCATGTTTCTTGATGCCATTAGTACACTTTTTAATGGCTGATGATTTAATTCGTCATTCTAGCTGTATAATTCTTGATGATGCTGGTAGTTGTACTTGATTCCTTTTTCTCCAAATGTTCTGAATAGTCTTTTGTCACTGTTGTTCTCTGCTTCCTTTGGTTAGATTATCTTGACTAAGTGACTGCTATATTTGGTGTTATATGCTACACCTTATTTTGATATTAATTCAGATTATATATTTCTTTTGTTGCAGTCTAGATGAGGGATTTCCAAATGTCACTTTCCATTTTGAAAATTCAGTTATTCTGAAAGTTCATCCTCATGAGTACCTATTCCCCTTTGTAAGTATGTTTAGCTAGACAAATTTAGAATCTGATCAAATATCTATTTTTCTTGAAAGATTAAATTTAGTTGCCTTGTCCACAGTTCCCTATCTTTTCTTGTTAAACTTGTCAGTGTCACTTATGAAAGTGTCTTTCTTCTTTAAGAGAAGTCCACATGGAAACAGTTTACCAGCCTATTGTTTCAGGTCCATCCTTAGTGCTGTGCAGGGACATTCGCCCTTGTAAGTATTGGGTGGGTTCAACCCAGGCCAACAGCAAAAAGCGGCTGTCCCCCCTCCCATCTGTGTTGAACTGAAAATTATTTTCTATATAGACCACTGAATTTTTTATAATTAATGGTGACAATCTCTTAATGTTCTGTTGAAATAAATATATGTAACTCCATTCTGTTTGTCAATGCATAATAATTGTGCAACAAAGTTGTTAAAGAACACATGCATTACTCTTCCTGGTCTAATTTTAGTTTTGGAACATAAAATGTTTTTATTGTTGCTATTATTTATGGGCCCCTTGTGTGACATTTGCCTTGTCTGAGTCTTGCATGATTTGGCACAGTAACTATTAGATTAGGTTGAATGAACTTTAAAAAGGTTTTATTTTGTGAGCTGTGGATGTTTCCGAACGCATAAGCAGAACTATAATTTTAACAACTACTTCATATTAGGATTGTTTTTGCCATGTAGTTGAGTCTACAGCATCTTACTGGTTCTTCAGAGTATTATAAACGAGTAGTGTTTGCATAAATTGATAGTTACATGTCATTTTGTGCAGAATGGTTTGTGGTGCATTGGATGGCAAAACAGCGGAATGCAATCCAGGGATCGAAAGAACATGACCCTCTTGGGAGGTATGTCTTCCGACCATGCTTTTTGTTACTTCTGAATGAATATCTATCGTTCCAAGTATAATTGCTGTGCATTTCGTATACCCTTCCGCTCGTGTTTAAATCTCTAATTGTTATTTGAAAACAATATTTGCAGTAGTGTAGCTTAATTGATTTTATTCTGATTTGTTGAGCATATTCCAACTTATAATAATTAATTTATTTTGAATTGATAGAAAATTTTATGGAACTTTTTTTTATTTTTTAAGCATTTTTCACCGATAATAGTTGATTTTGCTTTTTATTGGTGGACAATTTGATATAAAGCTTTCTGTTCTGAGTGGGTAACTTGCCAAAAACAAAACTAAGGTCTGAGTTGCTTAAGAGCAAGGTTTACATGACTTGATGTAGATTTTGTCCTTGTGCTTCAGTTCATAACATGAACTTAATTACTTCATCTGGCTCAATGTTACAGTCTGCAAGTAGGGGTTGCATCAATTTAAAGCAACTATAGGGCTGCTAGAAGTTGTTATAGGTTTTAAATGGATGAACAAAATAGTAGGGTTTGATGGTTGATTTACGATGGAAATAATTGAATCTTACAGGCTGCAACAATTAAAAAGGAAATAAATCTTGTTCCTGATCTGGGTCAGCGAACACAATGGTACCTGCAAATGGTAATTCAGTTGATACCTCTTTGGTTCTGCTTCAAACTGAAGGGCCCAAAGTCTTCTCAAACTTAGGATTGCCTCACACAATCCCCAATGAGAATAATGATTGTTGAAATTTTCATGAACGTGCTCTCTTTATTGAAAAATTTTGCATGCAGACTTTCAAATCCAAGGTAGAAAACTATCAAGATTGACTTCAAACAACTCTTAAAACTATAAATAATGACCTGACATAAGTAAAACCTAAAATAAGATTCTAAGGTCAAAATCTGCAATTTCCATTGAATCTGGAACTCACCATGACACTCGTTTCATAAAGAAACATATACCCCTGATATTAGGTGCCCTATATGCTCCAGTTAAAATTTTTTCTTTGCATACGCATATTCTCATAATTTATTTCATGAAAACATCTTTTTGCTGCATTGTTTTCAGACATATCTTATGCTTAGGTTGTCCTCGATTATTGGTTCTCTATGAATAGAGTTTCCCTAATGATTTTATAGAAGAATAATAGGATGTTGTTATAAATTGGATTAAAAAAGAATTGGTCTTCAAATCCAAGTGACTGCTAGATGTATTTCTTGATTGTGCATTGATTAGTAATTGATTTTGTTAGACCTTACGGTGTAATAGTTTTCCCTGGAATTCTGTTGTGTTTTTTACAGATTTAGTGCTTTCAAACAAGCTCGTTTTGTATGATTTGGAAAATCAGGCCATTGGATGGACAGAGTACAATTGTGAGTATCCTGTTACTTTCCTTTCTTGTTTTCTTTATAATTTTTGTACTAATAGGTGTAAATCCTGGGCTATTATTGTTTCACATGTTTTATGTGATTATAAGAGATAATTCTGCTCTCCTTTTCCTACTTGATTGAATCTTGATTCTGAAGTATTATTATTACTGGATGTTTTTGATGGGTTGGTTTTGTACTGCCTGTTTGACAACTTCTATCACTATTTCTAACACTAAGAATTCTAGAAGTCATTTTTTCTTTTTTTTGGAAGGTGGAAGGTGAAGACATTGTTTTATGTACTTAATCATGTACTCCTAACTAGCAACTTGTTCACATTAAAAAAATATTTTCAAATCTACTTCTCTTTTCGATTTTCAAGTGAATTTGAGTCTTATGGCAAAACATTAAATGTTGGATGGTATTCAACAGAAGTATTGGTGCTTGCTAGAAAGCACTACATGATCTTCAATAGAGATGTAGAGTTTCTGTGTTCTATTTTCTTGACTTTTTTTTTTTTTTTGGATTTGACTTCAGGCTCTTCAAGCATACAAGTGTTGGATGAACGGACTGGAACAGTGCATTTAGTAGGTTCCCATTATATTTCTTCTGCTTGCCGTTTGAATACCCAGTTTATTATAATTTTGATTTTGTTAGCTACGTTACTACACTATCCAGACTGCTGATATTCCATAGTCTATACAAAATACTAACTGTCAATTAAGATAAAGAAATCATATATAGAAATGAAATCAGCATATTCATCTTGATATAGTTTGTTGAATGATTAACATGATATTATAGAATACTTGACATAACTGGTAAATCTATTCCCATACCAAGTACAGCAACAAACTGGGATAAAGACCTTGGAGTAATACATTCACTATTGCCATTTTTACTGCCCGTAGTGAATCTGTAGAAATGCAGGAAACTAACCAGATTCGCTCATTCCATTACTTCCCATCACTTTGGCTGATCGTAACTTTAGCTTCCTTTTCAATATGTAACATGATATCGCAAGGTACACATGTATGTAATGTATGTAATGTATGTAATTACATTAACCATTTGTATAAAAAAAAAATCAGTATTACTAATGAAATGTGAGTTTCAATTGTATCCTGAGACATTCTTTGTATGTGCCAACCAGCTTTTCTTCATTTTGTGATGCACCGTAATGATTAATACTTAACAGAGACCAAGAGCAAGTCTTTGGAGTGATGGACTCAAGTTGTTCAATTTCGCATACTCTATACTTGCATGATGTGTTGTGCTGTATCATGTTCTGCTCTGTTATTTAAATGAATTTGATTGGATATCCATTTAAATGACTAATGACTTTCACGGTTATGATTGTTTGAACAATGAGTTATGCTCATTGATTTATGGTTATGATAGTCTTGGTATTGAAGTAAAGAAGTCTTGTTGGTGTTGGGGACCTGCGTTCTTTTTTAATAAGCTTAGAGCCTCAGACCCCTACAAACTTTCTGGTTTGCGAGTCTTGTTTTGCAAGAAAAGCTTGAAAGGACCTCCAAATGATTCTAAAGTTTTGTTTGACACTGTGGGAAGTTGTTGTGAGAGTTCTTTCAACCCCACTGATTTTTTTTTTCCACTTGAAGTCTCCAAGTAGAAAAAAAAAAAAAAAAAGAGTCAATGCCCAACTTTTCTCAATGTCAAATAGCAATTTGTTAACAGTCATGTCGTGTGATTTATTGATATAGTATTAAACTTTTAATTTGAATTTAAATTTCAATAACTTCCTATAAAAAAAATGACACCTAAGACAATACAAACATAAGTACAAATATCATTGTCATTGTTTTAAGAAGAGCAATAGCAGCCTCCTACTTTTGAGATCTCAATCATTGTTTTAAGAAGAGCATTAGTGGTAGCAGCCTCTTACTATTGGAAATCTCTCAATCATTGTTTTAAGAAGAGTATTAGCAGCCTCATACTATAGAAATCTCTCAATCTTTGAAAATTATAGAAATCTCTCAATCTTTGAAAATTTTCTCAGCCTCCCTTATCCTATAGCTTATACCAAACAAAAGAATAACCAAATTTACAACACCTTCACAGCACAAAAATAACCAACCACCAGTTATTGATTTACATAAATGAAGAAACCAAATCCCCAAGTCAAGCACCCATTCTCTTCCTATAATTTCCGAATCCGAAAAATCCCCTCGCGGGTATTTGCTTTCGTCCATGAATCCTTCATGCAAGCCCAAGGCATTTTTTGGGTAATATGGTTGGTGCAATGATTATTATCGATTCGTAATTTTATATATAAAATTAAAATGATAACATATGTCTTTTAAATATTTTAAAAAATTAATTAAAAAAAAGTCGTTTTAATTTTATTTGTAAAATTAAAAATTTTTATTGTTAATTTATCAAATAATTTCTCTTAATATGAATGCCAAATTTTTAATTTAAATAATCTATCTCTTTATAAAATTGGTAATAATTTTTTAAAAAAAGCCGCTATCTTCTAGATTTAGAAAACAAAAGTAAAAAAGAGTTGAAAAGAGAGTTTCCTTTTAAATAAAAAGGCATATTATAAGAAAAAGCTTTAAAGGTTTAAAAGGCAAATGGCTTATAGTTAAAGTGAAACAAAATAAATTTAAAATTTAAAATTTAATTGATTGATGTAATATTTGTAATTGATGGCATTTAATAAACTTAAAGTTTAAGTTTTAATATTTAAAACTTTTTTATTTTTTTAAATTGTGATGCTCTTTAAAAATAATATGAAAATTAAAGAATTTGATAAAAATTAATGATATAAAAATATTTTAAATTATAATTTAATGTAATTATTATTTTATTTTTCATTCAATTGATTTTAAAATTATGAAATATAAAATTTAATTTGTTGTTGTGACGTTTTTTGTAATAAAAAAAATTTATATAGCAAAACAATTACTATACTTTAATATAAAAATTTGAGCTTTTTTTAAATAATTGAAAACTAATAATTATTTTAATAAAATGATTGATTATTTACTATTTATTTTTGGTGATAAATAAAAGTAATAGTTTTCTTACGTGAAAAACACGTTGGTAGAAATACACGTGCGGCTTCCATCCAGCTACTCTCAAGTTAAACACTAAAAACGACATCGTTGTAGTAAAACGGGAAACTTGAGTTCACCGCTTGTGTACAACTAAACGAAGTGTGTATTTTAAGTTAAAACAACCGGAAACCCTAACCATTTAAACACCCTTTCTCTTTCTCTGCAGCTCTCTAGCTGTCTCCCTCCGCAGTCTTTTCTCTCTCTCTCTCTCCCCAGTTTTCCTCTCTTTCTCTAAACCCTAGGCTCTCATCTCATTACACTGAATTTGAGAAGCTGGGGTTTATATTTTTAAAATTTTCCATTTTTTTCATAATCGAATTGAAAAAATATGGATCTTCCAAGTCTGGCTGTTGTTCTTCAAGCTGCTCTTAGTCCCAATCCTGCTGAACGCAAAGCTGCGGAACAAAGCCTTAATCAGGTTTTTCTTTTTTAATTGAAAATTTTAATTGTTATTAATTGGTTTTGATTATTAGTTTTTCACTTAAAAAAATTGAATTTTGGGATTTTGTTTGGTTGCAGTTTCAGTATACGCCTCAGCATCTGGTGAGACTGTTACAGATCATCGTTGATAATAATTGCGATATGGCGGTTCGTCAAGTTGCTTCTATTCATTTCAAGAACTTCATTGCTAAGAATTGGGCTCCGCTTGATCCAAGTATTTAATTTTTAATCAATATTTTTATTATTATTATTTTTAAATTTTGCTATATTTATGTTTATGTTTATTTTTTTTTTATTTTTAATAAATGTAGATGAGCCACAGAAAATTTTGCAAAGTGATAAAGATATGGTTCGCGATCATATTCTTGTATTTATAGCTCAAGTTCCTCCTTTGTTGAGGTATAATAATTTGGTGTCCCTATTTTTTAAAAAAAATTTTTGGTTTAGAATTATTTACTGTTTCATTGGTAGGGAGCAGATTACGCTTACGTTGTTCTATGCATCATATTGGTTTTATTGAAGGGTGCAACTGGGTGAATGTCTCAAGACCATTATCCATGCTGATTATCCGGAGCAGTGGCCACGGCTTCTGGACTGGGTGAAGCATAACCTACAAGATCAGCAGGTTTATGGGGCTTTATTTGTGTTGCGGATTCTTGCTAGAAAATATGAGTAAGGATATGCCATAGTTTTCTCTTTTTGGGTTGCTTGATTTCTTTATATATGTTTTATGTTATTATATTTGTTTCAATGCAATCTTTATTTTTTATGTAAGTTGCTCGTTGAAGGTGATGGAAAGTATTTGTTTAATTCAACTAGGACCTTTTCACGGCCTTAATACTTGATTGCAGCCCATTCAAAAGCGTTACTATGTCTTAATTCAAATAACTACTCATTGTTTCTCTTAATTTGGTTCATGTTCACATTTTTGTCTTTATATTTTTTAGTACTAATTCCATCATTTTCTTTGTCATTCTAGGTTCAAGTCAGAGGAGGAGAGAACTCCAGTTCACCGCATTGTTGAGGAGACATTTCCCCATCTTTTTAATATATTCAACAGACTTGTCCAGATTGAAAAACCAGCAGTGGAAGTAGCTGATTTAATCAAGCTTATTTGTAAAATTTTCTGGTCATCTATCTACGTAAGTTTTTAACTGCTAGTTTTATATTGCATTTTCATTGTCTTTATCGTCTGATCTATTAATGGGATGCTAAAGGGCAGCTTCTGACATTTATTTAACCTTTTTGTTTATATTCTTTTTAATCATCCATTTTCTGTTTGTCTCTTTTATTTTTCTTTTGAGGTGAACTTTTGGGCATAGTTATGAAAAGAATTTGTTCTTATTTGAAATTATTCATATTATTGTTTGTAAACAAAGTGTTGTTGGTGCAGATTTGATGGTCCTATATAATGCTATTGTTATGAACTCTTGATCTCTCCTTATGTTATCACCCACAAGATAATAGGAGTATTTCTTTTTTCTTTTTTTAGTTCAGATGTAAAAAGTTTCTCAATCTATTACTAGTATGCTAACTAATCCATTTTAGAGTACTTTTATTTTGAGCTCCAGGAACAATCTCATGTCAAATAGCTTGAAGAAAGCCACTTGTACTACAGTGTTTTTATGTCTACTGTAACTACCCCGACCTGTTTTTATAAGATTAGTATGATTTACTTGCCATCTTTTGGTTATTGTCTCTACTTCTCAGTTGGAGATTCCAAAGCAGCTACTTGATCCAAATGTGTTTAATGCTTGGATGATGCTTTTCTTAAACGTGTTGGAGAGGTCTGTACCTCCAGAAGGCCAACCTGTGGATCCTGAGCTCAGGAAATCATGGGGATGGTGGAAGGTGAAAAAATGGACAGTTCATATTTTAAATAGGCTATACACTCGGTAAGTTTTAAAAATTGTAACATATTTGGAATAATTTATAATAGACTTAAGTTACTAAGCTTATTTGTGCTTTTGGTGGCTATGTTATAGGTTTGGGGACTTAAAGCTTAGGAATCCAGAAAACAAGGCTTTTGCCCAAATTTTTCAGAAGAATTATGCAGGAAAAATTTTGGAATGCCACTTAAACTTATTGGCTGTGATTCGTGTTGGTGGCTATCTCCCTGACAGAGTTACCAACCTTATTCTTCAATATCTAAGCAGCAGGTTTGCAATGTGGTTCTGCATAAATCTTGTTTATAACTGTTGCTTTTGATTTTCCTTAGTCAGTGTAAGATACTAAGTTATGCTTTTGACAGAGCTTGCCATTCTTTCAAGATAAACCTGTATTTAACTGAAAGAATATGATTGTTTTAAATGTTTTCTTTCCAGTGTTGCCTGTTACTTTCATTCTATTGCACAGAGAGAGAGTAATGTGCTTAGCTTATTGATGGATTTATGATTACCCTGGAGTTCTGGCCATAACTATGAAATTTTTTGTGTAGCAGTGTTAATTAGAATCATTTCTTTCTGTATTACGTATGGAATCTTTCACTGATGCCATATTCTCTTTCCTGGGTTTCCGTATTGCTAATTGTATTTAAATTTAGATATGTTAATAATGGATTTTGATTGAAAAATATTTAATTATATGCAGCATCTCGAAAAATAGCATGTATACTTTGTTGCAGCCACAGCTTGATGTTCTTCTTTTTGAGATAGTTTTCCCTCTCATGTGCTTCAATGACAATGATCAAAAGCTTTGGGATGAAGATCCACATGAGTATGTAAGGAAGGGCTATGGTAAGCAACGAAAGCTGGTGTGCCTGTTGGAAACCTTGAATGAGCCACACTGATTCTTACATTCTATTGTTGTACTGCAGATATAATTGAGGATTTATATAGCCCAAGGACTGCTTCCATGGACTTTGTCAGTGAGTTAGTCAGAAAACGTGGAAAAGAGAATCTTCCAAAGTTTATTCAATTCATCGTGGGAATTTTCAAGAGGTATTCTTTTACTATGGAAGCCTAGTAAATATTGGGATTCTTTGATGTTGACTTAATTTTTTTATGGTATATTCATGGTATATCTTTTTCTTGTTCAGATATGATGAAGCACCTGTAGAATATAAGCCTTATCGACAGAAGGATGGTGCTCTCCTTGCTGTGGGAGCACTTTGTGATAAATTGAAACAAACTGAGCCCTATAAATCTGAATTGGAACATATGTTAATGCAACATGTTTTCCCAGAGTTCCGCAGTCCTGTTGGTCATCTTAGAGCCAAGGTGTTTTTTTACTCTGGGGGACATCTTTATCCTTTCCCCTTCATTGCTCTTTTCGACGTTTGCAAGGGATATATAGATACATTTCTATGGGTGAGAATTCTCATACTTATACTTTTGTGTTCTGGATATTAGGCGGCTTGGGTAGCAGGACAGTATGCCCATATAAACTTCTCTGACCAGAATAATTTCCGCCAAGCACTGCTTAGTGTTGTTTCTGGGTTGCGTGATCCTGAACTTCCTGTTCGTGTTGATTCTGTTTTTGCATTGAGATCGTTTGTTGAAGCTTGCAGAGGTATGTAGCTGATACTTCCTCTTTGAACTTTATTTTATATTTTGTACAAGTTGGGTTTGGATTGAGCAACCTTGGTGCCTAAATTGCTACCATTGTTTACTACTTATGTTCTATGTATTCACACCCTTTATTAACGGAGAGTTCACTGCTTAACAGAAAAGAAATTGTTTCGTATGCAGATTTAAATGAGATTCGTCCAATTCTTCCTCAACTACTTGATGGTAGGTATTATTTGAAACTTGGTTTTGTCTTATTAATAGCTCCTGATTATCTGATGGTTGCCCCAAAATTAACTCGGCTCTTGGGAACACTGCTGTTGTTTTCTTTTCTTCTTTTCTTAACTTTGGGATCATGTACATGCTTCCATTGAAGATTCACACAATACACAGTTAATTTTTATTATTTGAGTGACTTGGTCAGTAAATTGCAATTTCTTTTCCTCCAGAGATTTTTAAACTTATGAATGAGGTTGAGAATGAGGACCTTGTTTTTACTCTGGAGACTATAGTTGACAAGTTTGGGGAGGAGATGGCGCCTTATGCTCTTGGATTATGTCAGAATTTGGTAATGCACGTTACTGTCTTTTTTTTGAAGTACTAAGTTTCAAATTGTCTATACCTGAAACAATCATCATATCTCTGCTTTCAGGCAGCTGCATTTTGGAGGTGTATGAACACTGCAGAAGCTGATGATGAAGCCGATGATCCTGGTGCTCTGGCTGCAGTTGGTTGTTTGCGTGCCATAAGCACGATACTTGAATCAGTTAGCAGGCTTCCGCACCTTTTTGTTCAGATTGAGCCAACTTTGCTTCCAATTATGCGAAGAATGTTGACAACTGATGGACAAGGTATTACAATGTTTCTCCTTGTTTTTCTTTCCGTCCTGATGATGTTTTTAATTGAGTTATTTTCAAATTAGTGCTACATGCTTTGACTCCTTAGGCAACCGGAAACGAGACAGGATTGAGCGTATAGTATAAGTTGATTAAAGAATGTAAAGTTTAGATATGAAAATCTATAGTTTAGATTGTTTTTTCTTAAATTTTGCAAGTGGTTATAAGGTTACTGATCTTAGTACTGAGCAACTTTAAAAGAAGGAAAAATTTTGTTCTATCCCTATTGGTATGTAACACCTAACTTTATACCTAGTTATCACTAGCTTTTAAATTATGTTTAATTTTTTTAAAAAAAATTTTATAATTGTAGATGAAACAGTTTATTGACTGGTGCTTTCAATCATGCCAAATTTGACTTGCATAAGATGGTGTTTGGTCTATATCATTGTATAGGGTTTATTTCATCGTTTTTTTTTTTTTTTTTTAATTCTTCTGCAGAGGTTTTTGAAGAAGTCTTGGAGATTGTTTCGTATATGACCTTCTTTTCTCCAACTATATCCTTGGATATGTGGAGCCTTTGGCCTTTGATGATTGAAGCATTAGCAGATTGGGCGATAGACTTCTTTTCAAGTATGATTCTATTACATTTTCTTTTTCTCTTAGTTCCTAATTATCTGAATGTTTAGAAATTGTTAGCGAGACTTTTCTAATACTACTCATCTGTTTAAATGTTTTCTTCCTTGTTTAGTTATTAACTGAAATTGTTCTTGGGACAAGAAGTGCAAATTGTACTGGGAAGACTAATGCATCTTCTTCATGGTCTACTTTTGTTAAGCTACTTAGTGATGCTATTGCTCTTTGAAAAACATTATGCTAGACATTATTGATCTGAAACTTGTGTTTTATGCAGTTTAAGATCCACATTGCCAAATAAATTGCTGATATTTTTTTGTTAAATTTGTTGGTAAAATAAATTGTGTTTGTTGACTTGTTAAAGCATATATTGTTCTTACAAATCCAAGATTTAACACGATTGCACAAAAAAAAATCCTCATTGTTGCAAGTTTTGGTAGCTTGAACAGTTTGTAAGACAACTATCACTAATTTTGGGATCAGATCGCCACTGCAATGTGGACAACCAGATTTCTGTTGGTCCTAGTTGGTCCATATAAATACATTACATCATACCAACAGAGTGGCAATTCATACTCTGTTTTTGTTGTCCAATTCTAATTTATTTTTATTTATTTTTAAATTCATCTGTTTGTGTATGTGTGTGTGTGTGTGTGTGTGTGTGCCGGCGCGCGTCTGTGTTGTTTCTAAATAGTAGCTGTTTTCATGCAGATATTTTGGTTCCTTTGGACAACTATATATCCAGGGGAACTGCACATTTTCTTACTTGCCAGGAACCAAACTACCAGCAAAGTCTTTGGAATATGATTTCATCTGTAAGTTCCTTTGTAGTGATAAAGTTGCTTGTTGATGGACAACTGTCAGGGAAAAATGCAAATGAACTATACATTCTTCAGTTTTATTTCTTTTTTATCCTTTTGCAATTTTTCTTCTTACTTTATGTCGGCATCCCTGTGGTTTATAAGGTCTATTTTTTTTTTTCTTTGGCAGATTATGGCAGACAAAAATTTAGAGGACAATGATATTGAGCCGGCCCCAAAGCTGATAGAAGTAGTGTTTCAAAACTGTAGAGGGCAGGTGGATCATTGGGTTGAGCCATATCTGAGAATCACACTTGATAGATTGCGTAGAACAGAGAAATCACGGTTGAAATGTCTTCTTGTACAAGTGGTAGGGTGTTAGGACCCAGCTGTAGTTTTCTGCAAGTTGATGTGCTTCATGTGCTTCACATGCTTATGTCTTTTAAATATTACACATTTAATGTTCCTCAATTATGCCCCCACTCAAGCTGCTTATGCATAAAATTTTCTATACAACACAATCAGAAAGCACTAGTTAAAGATTGATTTATTGCCAAGTTAAGTTAATTCAACGTCTTTTTATCTGTCTCAAATTTTCTTTGTTGGGTCCCTATTACAAGTTTGAAGTTAATGGTCAATGTTATCTTGGAGTGTTCGTGTTAGAATCTATGTTTCTCCTTATATGCTAAAATATGGTGTGAAGTAGCTACTAATGCCAATGGCTTATTCTGTTTTGAGTGTTAATTTACTCTTCCGAGCATAAACACTATTATTTTTTTTCAAGTTGTTGCTTTAGTTTTACTTTCAGAAATACTTTCTATTCCTGGAAAAAGCTTTGGCCTGTGATTTTCTAACACAATGCTGGTCTTGTTTAACCCAGATTGCCAATGCAGTCTATTATAATGCAGCATTGACACTCAGCATATTGAATAAGCTTTGTGTTACAATGGAAGTGTTCAACCTTTGGTTCCAGTTGTTGCAACAAGTTAGAAAGAGTGGTATACGGGCTAATTTTAAGCGGTAGGTGGTTTTGTATTTCCTTTGATCTCTCTCTGTCTTACTGCATCAGGCGTTAAGAGTAATATCATTACTTTTATAATGAAATTTTCACCTTTGCTATTGTCTGGTTGTGACTTTATAAGTGATATTTATGCTACAGGGAACATGATAAGAAAGTTTGCTGCTTGGGCCTTACATCTCTACTTGCACTTCCTGGTGAACAGTTAGCTGGGGAGGCTCTTGGGCGAGTCTTCAGAGCCACCCTTGATCTCCTGGTTTCTTACAAGGATCAAGTTGCAGGTTTCTCTCTCTCTCTCTCTCTCTCTGGACACAAGTGTGCTTGCCTGTTGTGTGTCTGAATTTGCTACCATTTCCTGTTCTTTTGGCTCCTCCTAGCTGTATTTCGGAGGTTTTATCCTTCCATCCTTTTCCATAATTCCTGGATTACTACATATATTATTTATGAATGAGCAGAAGCTGCAAAGGAGGAAGAGGCTGAAGATGATGATGATATGGATGGTTTCCAGACTGATGATGACGACGATGATGCTGATGCTTCTGACAAGGAAATGGGAGCCGATGCAGAGGATGGGGATGAAGCTGATAGCATCAGGCTTCAAAAATTAGCTGCTCAGGTATGTGCATTATTTTGATCCTTAAGTTTATTATTGGTGCTGTACTTCTAAAATAAATCTCACAATTTGGATAGCACAAAAAAAAAAAAACAATTTGGCAAAAAAAGGAAAGCTACCTCTTTGACTGGCGATGAGGGATAGAACATATGTCTTTGAAAACTAAGAATAATGCTGCAACCTTTTAATGAGCTTTTTATATTAGGATGTACCCTTATAAACAATCCAGTATAATATATATCCTTTCAGAATGGATTCCTGGACTTGCCAATCTTTTATTTAACCTTACCTGACTTTGTTTTCTATAGGCTAGGGCTTTCCGTGCAAATGATGATGATGATGATGAAGATGACTCTGATAATGACTTCAGTGATGATGAAGAGTTACAGTCACCAATTGATGAAATAGACCCTTTTATTTTCTTCGTTGATAATGTCAAGGGTAAATGTTTGTTCAGCCTTTATGCTTGTTCATATGCACTTTTATGTATGTTTTACTTTTGTTGATTTTCCGTGCGGTTGTCTGAAATGAGGACTTTTTCTTCCCTTCCCCAATTTTGAATCTAGCTTTGCAAGCATCAGATCCTATGAGGTTCCAGAACCTTACACAGACATTGGATTTCCATTATCAAGCTCTTGCAAATGGTGTTGCTCAGCATGCTGAACAGAGGAGAGCAGAGATTGAAAAGGAGAAAATGGAGAAGGCATCTGCTGCTGCAGCTCCGTCATGAGTTAAGGATTGAATTTTTGGTTTGTGCTATGAGTTCATTGATAATTCCGTTCATTTAGAAATGGTTTAATGAAACCAAGAGTTGTGTCTGGTCCATTCAAAGCATTCATCGGTTCATATGGTCTTGAAGGTGATTGAACCTCAAAAGGTTGAGGTTCAAGTGCATGGAGCTTTGTGTGTATTAAGTTCTCAATCATAAGCAGAACGCAGGATTAGAGAACTCCAAGTTTACCTCTTTGTCAGGTTGTGATTTTGGTCAGTCCAGCGAGTCTGGCAATTCTTTGGCAGAAGATGCCCGTCTCAACCAGGTTGTGTTGTTTCCTTGTAGTCCTTCCCTTTACTTCTCTTCTTCTTCCTTATCCTCTTCTTTTCTCTTGCCACATTTTCCATCATTCCTTTTTTGGGTCTTCACATGTTTGGTCACTCTAATTGGTTGAGGACCTCCCCAGTTGGTTGTTTCCGGTAGTCTGGTCTCTCCTGGCGGTGACTACCCGGGAGGTTCCATTTCATAGTCTACGATAAGTCAGGCCATTTTAATCAGATGGCCAGTATAATAGGGTTTTTGTATGAATGATTTTGGTGAAGTGGTAGTCCACAAAATTTTCGTTTCCCCTCTCCCTTGTCAGGTATAGAGTACCAATATCACGAAATATTCATTATTTTGTTTGGGTTATGGAGATTTTTTGGTTTCAGAGGGTCGTTGGGGGTAACTCGGTTACCTATTTGTAAGAAAAACAATTATTCTTTATATAATAATGTGGATTAATGAAAGAAATTTATTTTTGCCATCATGCTCCAAATATTAGTAATATTTTATAAAATACTAGATTTTATATCATGCTCCAAATATAAAATATTAGTAATTTATATATTTATTTTATATTTTATATAAAAATTATTTATTATAATTCTGGTTAACACCTGAAACAAAATTTTATTAAACACATAATTTCTCCAAAAATTTTAATTTTCGTCATTTTAATTTTTTTTTTCATATAATTTTTTTATTTGTCACGTACTGACAGATTCAACCGGCTAGTTTTGAAAGATGAACCATCATTCTTTCTGTCCGTTAATTCGATCTCAATGCGTCCAAAAAATAGGGCCGGCTGAGCGAGACATCATTGTCCGCAAACTTCTCTATCAAAATTAATGCCGCTGTTTGTCCTTCTCCAGAAACAACGTAAATCGTTTTAGTCCTACTGTTCACTAGAATAATAAGCTTCTCTCATCAAAGATCCAAAATACCCAACAGAACCATGAATTCTTCTGATTTTGAGCAAATCGACATTGTAATGCTACCTTTCATGGCTCATGGCCATCTTATACCATATCTAGCTCTTGCAAGACAAATCCACCATTGCACAGGCTTCAACATCACCATTGCCAACACCCCTCTCAACGTGCAATATCTCCGTTCGACTCTTCACCAAGAAAATTCCAAATCTTCAGGGATCCGCTTGGCCGAGCTTTCATTCAAAGGTGCTGACCATGGTCTGCAACCCAACATAGAGAACACTGAGAACTTGTCTTTGGATCAAATTGGTAAACTCGTTCCTTCATCTGTTTCTCTCAAAGCGCCATTTCATCAATTGTTGTTAGATATCATTGTGAAACAAGGCAAGCCCCCTCTCTGTATAATATCAGATCTGTTCTTCGGATGGACTGTGGATGTTGCAAAGAGTACAGGAACTGTAAACATTACTTTTAATACGGGTGGCGCTTATGGTATCTTGGCTTATGTTTCCTTTTGTTTGAACCTTCCTCATCGTCAAACAGATACTGAAGAATTTGGTTTACCAGGTTTCCCTGAAAGTTGTCGTTTCCATGTTTCTCAACTGCATGCTTTTATGAGAAACGCTGATGGTACTGATCCATGGTCCAGGTTTATGCAGCAACAGCTTTCAGGTTCTTTGCAGTCTTTTGGGTGGTTGTGCAACACAGTTGAAGAGATTGAGCTTCTTGGAATGGAGTTGCTGAGAAAATATACCAAGTTTCCCGTTTGGGCCATAGGGCCTCTTTTACCTAAACAATTGCTAAACAAATTGTCATCATCATCTTTTAATAGTTTATTCAGACAATATGCAGGAAAAGAGCCCGGAATTTCACCTGAAAGATGCCTCCGGTGGCTTGATTTGCATAGCCTTGATTCAGTCCTATACATTTCTTTCGGATCTCAAAATACTGCCAGTCCATCACAAATGATGGAATTAGCAATTGGTTTGGAAGAATGAGGGAATCCATTCATTTGGGTTGTAAGGCCTCCACTTGGCTTCGACTTAAAAGCTGAATTCAGAGCGGAATGGTTACCAAAAGGGTTTGAAGATCGAATGAGTAAGAGCAAACAAGGGTTGTTGGTGAAAAACTGGGCACCACAATTGGAGATCTTGTCACACAAATCTACGGGAGCGTTTTTAAGCCATTGTGGGTGGAATTCAACATTGGAGAGCTTAAGCCAAGGTGTAAAAATGATAGGGTGGCCAATGGCAGCATAGCAGGCTTACAATTCGAAGATGTTGGTGGAGGAAATGGGTGTCTCGGTGGAGCTGACAAGTGGGATGGAGAGTAGTATTTCACGGGAACAGGTTAAGAAAGTGATAGAATTGGTGATGGACAAGGAAGGAAAAGGAGGGGATATGAAGAAGAAAGCTGAAGAGATCGCAGAACATATAAGGGCAGCTGTGAGAGAGGAAGGACAAGAAAAGGGGTCTTCCATTAAAGCATTGGATGATTTTGTTTCAGCCATTGTAGCAAGGAAACAAAGTCAATCGGTTGTTTCAGCTTTTAATGAGAAAAGTTTATAGTATTTTGACAAGAATGTTAGATAATCAGCATATGATATTTTCCTTCCTTTTTCCTGACTAGAGAAATTTATTTAGAAATCAAAGAACCATATCCCCTCAATCCTGGTTACATATCCAGTTAAGGATTAATTTTCACAAATATTATTGATGGCTTCTCACTTCATTATGTGGTTCTAAAGTGAAAATATTGATGCATACTTCATTAGAATCTTTCATAAAATTTCCTAATCATGGTTTAAATGTAAAATGGTTAAATTTGATGCTACTGTCATAGTTGATCTGTTCCATTGGAGTGTATGGAAAAAAGAGGTTGATTGTTGATTGTCTTTGTGATTAAATCTGGTGATTCGTACATTTGTGTTGATATAAAAAATATAATATATTTTTTATTTTTTAGTTTCGTTAAATTCATGTATGGTTTTTTTTAATTTTAAATCATGTCACATTTATTTTTTTTTTCTTTTGTTTTATATCATATTGTTGTATCATATTTTAAATTATTAGATTTACTTGTGATCCTATTATCGTCTATAACTATGATCCTCTTCAATGTAGATAAAATATGAGAACTTGCTTTGTTTGAAATGCAGTAACATGTTGTTCTATATTTTGATTGAAATTATTAAGTGGCAACAATCTATGTCGTCGCTCAATAATTTAATTTATATATTAATGCTTAATAATTTAATTTATAATTTAGATGAAATAAATAAAACAAAATCATTAATTAGATTCATCGGATCTTAATTTTTGTATAAACCTCACTCCTCAAAAGTATTTTTATTAAATATTCCACTTGGAGACCATTAGGCGTTACTTATAAATCTTAATTGATATTCTTATTAGATATTCCACCCATTAGGAGTTATCTATAATCCTAAGCGGAATGGGATTTATTTTCCTAATCCTTCTTTGATTTTGGCCAAAAAAAAAAAAACCTTCTTTGATTAGTAATACTATTATAACTACAGCTAAAACTACTCTTCCCTATATAAATAACTCATCATGCACCAGAGGCAATGCTTGAAATCATATACAGTCATAGCCATAGCCATAGCCAAAGTTTTCCTGGGAGCTTATTATAGGAATATGGCTTCCTTACTTCGTTTTCCAGTTCTCGTCCTCCGTTTCCTGTTTGTTGTTCTTTATTCTCCTCCGTGCTATTCAGTTAGTCGTCGGACTTGCCAGTTTGATGACTTACATCAGCTTGGTGATTCGATATCGGACACTACCCTTCATCTGTTTTTGCTAGGCCTCCATATGGTGAAACCTTCGTCAACAATGCAACGGGGAGATGTTCCAAATGCCAGTGGCTTACTATTGATCAATCATCTAGGTAATTACCCTTTATTTAGTTTTATTTTCTAGCTCACTGTGATTCCATGTATCTGATAATGAACTGAAACTATACTGTACTTGGCAGCTCAATCTGCTGGAATTCTCTTTCTCAACGCCTACTTGGATAGCGTTACATTGTTTACTGGAGGTGAAGGTGGTGAATTTTGTGGTTACTGGCTTTACTGCCTTACCAGTGGAAGTTCTAGCTGGTAATAATGTTGTAGCCCCAGTTACCAACACTTCTCTCACTAGGCAGCTTGCTTGGATGTCTACGTGTTTCAATGGAACATGTGGTGATAATGAAGATGGTATTGGCAATTCTGCTCTTGATCATCTTAATTTCTAATAATTTGCAAAAAAAATTATTATTTTTGTTTGATTCTGATTCACTAATAATAAAACTAACCCTGTTTCAAATATTTGTTATATTTGATAGATTGTTTCAAGAAACTTGAAATATCTCTTTTCATGGTTGGGGAAATTGGAGGTGGGAATGACTATGCTCTTTTTCAAGGAAAAACCATTGAGGACGTCAAGTCCATGGCGCCTAATGTTATTCAAGCAGTAAAAGATGCTATGACAGTAAGTTCTATTCTATATAAAAAAAAAAAAAAAACCTTCAATTATATCTATTTTTCCTTTGCAAACTTGTTGAGATTATTTCAAAATTTACTAATTTACTTTCTTTTTGCTATAAAGTGTCGTTGGTTATAGTGCAATTCGAGTGATCGTTTCAGGAAACTTTCCAAAGGGATGTTTGCCCATCTACCTTACTAGCATTGATTCCAAGCCAATGATTTCATTGTTGCATTTATCTTATATTGTGGATTAATACAATCAATTAATCAAGATTTAGTTAATTAAAATCAAATTATAAATAATTGTGATGATATATGTTGTGATATGCCTAATATATAATATAAATTTTGTATTTAAATTCACAATGAGATGTGTCAATTTTGATTAATATGTTTAAAAATCTTTTTAATCTGATCATAAATATATGAAATCGGTCCATTAGATTCCATAATTTCAGTTTCGAGTAAAAGGTAACTCTCTTTTTATTGTTTTTTTTTTTATGCAAGTTACCATTTAGGATCCAAAATGTGATATTGGAAAATACATGAAGATGAAAACAATTCTATGGACCTTCATTTAATGAAATTGAGCATCGTCTGCATCTAGATCAATTTTATGTTAATGATTCTGTGAGTTTTCAGCTAATTTCAACAATTCGTATCAACGCTTAATTTCCCGTAGAGGTCACTAACCACTTCTGTTGTTGTGGTTGCTGCCATTAAGCTCGTTTTTGACTTTGAGCTTTGAATTTTCGAGCACCTTGAAACCCATTCCGATTTTGGGGTTTTTTAAGTTGATTGTGGTCGAATTATGTAGTTATGTGCTTGGAGACGAAAAATCTCTTTTGTTGTCGAACAACTTAATTTGCAGCAAAATGGATTGTCTAGATGAAGAAGGCGATTGGTTCGTGCACGAATGCTAGCCACGCGCATGACCACCCTATAATAGCCCATTACCTCAAGCGTCCGACGGTTTGCATGAGGGGCGTACATGCACAGGCTTACATTATTGGCGCACTTAGAGCACGCGCGCCACGGACAGTACCCTTAGCGCGTGTAATGAAGGCGCCAAACGCCCCAAACTGGTTCACGTGCTACATAGGCCGACCAAAACATTTAAACAAAAAGACAGAATTTAATTTTTGACCCTTCTGCCTTTGGGCCCTCCAGACCAAGCCCATTTTCGATTAATTAATTGCTTTTGGTCCTTTTTCCTGAACTCTTCTCCTCTTGGATTATTTCCTTTTTGGGCCATTGGGCCATAGTAGATGAAAATTAAGGTTTTTTTTAATTACTGTTGAGCCATTTTAATTAGGACATTTTTGTTGAAATAAAGTTGGGGCCATTAATTTAAGCTATTGTCGATCATTTTGCTTAAGGTCATTTTGATTAATTAATATTTTTGTAAGTTGTTTTGGTCCAAAATTAATGACTTCATTTGATAAAATATAGGACTTAATTAAATTAGTAATAAATAAATTATTTGGGCATTTTGGTTGGTCTAAATTTGTGAATTTAAATTTACTTATTCAATTAATAATTTATTTAATTTTGTAAAAACTCATTTAAATTAATAAAATTATCTTATTATTTGAATATTCACTAAATGAAATTAATTAGTTAATTTAATAAAATTATCTAATTGTCTGATGATACATAAATAAAATAGCAAGAATTTAAAAAAAAACAAACACGATTTTAATTTAACTTGTGTCAAAGTTCAGGATTTAAATTTGGGCTTAAATCTTCCAAAATACATCTGTCTTTGCTCATAGAAGAACAAAATATATGTTTAAAACTAAATGTGGTCACCTTTAAAAATATATATATATAATAAATTAAGGATTCAAATTTCGATATTTATAATTTTTTTTTTATTTTCAAATTAATATATCTCATTATAAAAAGAAAAAAAATACTAATAATGTACTATTTATCTCCGAGTTGATCAAGTGCATGAGATAACCTAATTTGTGATAAGATTCAACTTCTCCTTTGTCAATCGCCTTTTTTAAGACAATGCTTACTCTGTTATGATGCGAGTAGCAGTTCAAGTGTTGTAAATCATGATCTAACATCTAACATAAAATGAAAGTTGTCTATGGTCCATCTATTTGACAAGTGTACTTGAAATATTTTTGAGTTGTATGAATATTTTTGGTATTATATAGTTAAATGGGTGTTAGGCCTTGAGGCTTTTGAGAATAAATATTAATTTGTTAAGCCAACATAACTAGGGATCTTTTGTATAGTTTTTAATTTTTTGTATAGATTTAATGTGGTTTTTTTTTTTTTAGATTTTATTCTTAAATATTTTTAACATTTTTTTTGGTGAAAAACTAAAATGTTATCTAATATTTAATTATATTAGTTCTATCAATTTATATCTTTAAAATTAGGTAAAAAAAATTGAATTTTTAGATGAATGAAAAAAATAATCAATAAAAGAAAAAGAGAAAGATAAGGAGAAAGAAGAATTTAGAATAAATATTATATTTGTAAAAAAATTAATTTCAAATAATTATTTTTAAATTTTAATAAATACAAAATTTTATTGATTTATACTTTTAAAAATAAAAAATATTGATACTTAGCATAATGAAGCCAGGGAGATTTACTAGTATATATAAAACTGTTAACTCAGCTAGAGGTATGAGTTATTGGAATGTTGCACAAAAGACTAGAGGTGGAAAAATATTATCAAACTCAGAAAAATGTCCAAATGGCTTGAGATCAAATTTCAATATGATTTGAATTGATTAAAAAATATTCGAACAAAAACAATTTAAAGTGAAATAACTTAAATGTAAATTAATCTAAAAACAAATTAACTGGAGATTGATTCAATCTAAAACTTGTAAAACTTGAAGTTTTAATATGAAAATATTCAAATTGTAATTAACTTGAGATTAATCAAGTGAAAAAATACAAAAAAGAATAAACCTAAAATAGCTCAAATTTGTCATTATTCAGATTTAAGATGGCTCAAACCGGAAATTATGAACTCGAAACAATCTAAACTCGAATGAATGTAAATTCAAAAACATAACTTGACTAATTATCTTATAGGTGTGTTTGATTGAAATTATGTTGAAGTGTATGCTATTAAAGTAGCCATCTCTTAATTAAGAATAATTGGATGAACTAACTGAGTTAAATTCAAAATTTTTATCTAAATTGTGTTTCAATTGTGAGATATTGTTGTGTGTTTGGAGTTTTTTAGTAGTGTGATATTTTATATCATTTGTGATATTCTAATAGAATATCTTGACTTATCAAAAATAAGGATGCTCAACATTCAAACTTGAAGTATAAGGAATTATTGTCCGTACAATAGTATTAATTCACGGAATAAAGATTATATGAAAATAATTAAAGGGGAACATTTTCCTCACTATCCATCATGGAATAAATGCAAAGGAATTCATCATGGAATAAAGTAGATTAGAATAAAGTAAGTTAAAGGGAAACAAAATGCAAAGGTATGTCTCTTAGAGTTAATTACTAAGTTAGTTGATCGAATGAATACCATAAGATTAAAGTTATACCTTTCAATTGTAGTGCAAGAATTGGGCCAGCTAAGGACTCAATATTATGCCATTTGTCTTCTAATTGCACCGTTGAATTGGCCTTCTTTTATTTTTTGGGTAAATTCCATCTAAATCCTTAAGATTTAAACATAATTCAATTTAAGTCCATTAGTTTAAAAAAATAGACACTCCACCCCAAACTTTTCAATTAATGAGATAATGAGGTCCTTTCGCTAATTATATATTAATTATTCCATTAAAAGTCTTATTAAAATATCATTTTATCCTTGAAAAATCAATGTCCTCAAATACTTACATAATGTAATAGTTTATAATAAAAAATTTTATTTTATTTTATTTGAAGATACATAAAAATATTAATAATATAAAAAAGATTTTTTAAATGCAACATATAAAAACAAAACTTACGACTATAAATATGCTAATATATAAATTTATGTATAGAAAAATGAATATATTAAGCATGTGAAAATTTTAACCAAACCTTTTTTTTTTTTTTCAACGAAACATATTTTCTTATTATATGATACATGTTCATTTTCTTTGAAATTTGTTCCATGTCAAAAAATTATTACATGTTCAATATATTCATTTTATTATAAATATTTACATATAGCTTATTTATAATTGTGAAATTTGTTTTTATATATTACACGTAAAAATATTTTTAATAAATTATTAATATATTATATATATTTTAAGAAAAAATAAAAAATTATTTATATGAATCATTAGTTTATGTAAATATTTGGGGATATTGATTTTCAAGGGTGAAATGATATTTTAATCAGACTTTTGATAGAATATTTAAGATATAACTGATAGGAGGACCTCATTGTCCTATTAGTTGAAAGTTTGGGGTAAAATATTCATTTTTAAAACTAATGGACTTGAGTTGAATTATGTTTAAAATTTAAGGACCTAGATGGAATTTACCCTTTTTTATTTTGTTGATCAACAAAATGATGACATTTTAGTCTTCTAAGAAAGAAAAAAGAAAAAAAGAAGAATCGAGAATTCTTGAAAGATGAAAGAAAAGATAGGAAACATAGAAATGGGTGAGAGGAAGGGGGTTGAAAGTATGAACAAAGAAAGAAAGAGAATATAAAGATGATAGAAAGTGATGTGGTGAAAGACAGGTTGAGAAAGAAATAGATTTTGGATTTTAGATTTGAGAATAAATAAGAAAATTGAAAAAAATAAAGAAGCAGATTAAGAAAGAAAAAGAAAAAGGAAGTGCAAAAAAGGATTTAAAAAATAATAAAAATCTTATTGATATTATTGTTTTAATTTATTTTACTTTCTTTCTCTATATTTTACTTTTTGATTTAGTATTCATTTTTTTCATTTTATTTAATTCTATTTGTATTTACCTTTTAAGAAATTTTAGATTTCAAATATGTAAGTTACACCAATTGTCCAAATGGCTTAAGATCAAATTTCAATATGATTTGAATTGATTAAAAAATTTAAAATCCAAATTTGAAAAAGTTGGAACAAAAATAATTTAAAGTGAAAGTAACTTGAATGTAAATTAATCTAAAAACAAATTAAATTGAGATAGATTCAATCTAAAAGTTTTAACATAAAAATATTCAAATTGTAATTAACCTGAGATTGATCAAATGGAAAAATCCAAAAGAGACTAAACCTAAAATAGCTCAAATTTGTCATGATTCAAATTTAAGATAGTTCGAGCCTGAAATTATGAACTCGAAACAATCTAAACTTGAATGAATGCAAATGTGAAAACATAACTCGTCCAATTGTCTTATAGGTGTGTTTGATAGAAATTAGGTTGAAATGTATGCTATTAAAGTGGCCATCTCTTCATTAAGAATAATTGGATGAATCAACTAAGTTAAACTCAGAATTTTTGTCTAAATTGTGTTTCAATTTTGAGATATTATAGTTTGTTTGGAATTTTTTAGTGGTATGATATTTTGAATTGTTTGTGATATTCTAATAGAATGTCTTGACTTACCAAAAACAAGGATGCTCAACATTCAAACTTAAAGCATAAGAATTGTTATCTATCCAATAATACTAATTCATGGAATAAAGATTAGATAAAACTAATTTAAGGGGAAAATTTTCCTCACTATCCATCATGGAATAAATGCAAAGGTATTCATCATGGAATAAATTAGATTAGAATAAAGTAAGTTAAAAGGGAAACAAAATGCAAAGGTTTTCATCATTGAATAAATTAGATTAGAATAAAGTAAGTTAAAAGGTACACAAAATGCAAAGGTATGTCTTTTAGAGTTAATTATTAAGCTAGTTGATTGAATCAATACCATAAGATTAAAGTTATCCCTTTCAATTGTAGTGCAAGAATTTGGCCAGCTAAAGACTTAATATTATGCATTTGCCCTTTAATTGCACCGTTGAATTGGAAAAATAGACACTTCACCTTAAACTTTTCAATTAATAGGCCAATGAGGTCCTTTCGTTGGTTATATGTTAATTTTTCCATTAAAGTCTTATTAAAATATCATTTTACCTCTGAAAAATCAATATCCTTAAATACTCACATAATGTAATATTTTATAATAATAAATTATTTTTATTTTATCTCAAGATTCATAAAATATATTAATAATATAAAAAGAGTTTTTAAATGCAACATATAAAAACAAAACTTATAATTATAAATATGCTAATATGTAAATATATGTATAACAAAATGAATATATTAAGCATGTAAAAATTTTAACCAAACCTTTTCTTTTTTTTTTTTTAACCAAACATTTTTTCTTATTATATGTTACATGTTCATTTTCTTTGAAATTTGTTCCATGTCATAAAATTATTACATGTACAATATATTCATTTTATTATAAACATTTACATATTAGCTTATTTATAATTGTGAGTTTTGTTTTTATATACTACACCAAAAAATCTTTTTGATATATTATTAATATATTTTAAGAAAATAAAAAAAATTATTTATATAAATCATTAGTTTATGTAAGCATTTGGGGATATTGATTTTCAAGGTAAAATGGTCTTTTAATGAGACTTTTGATAAAATAGTTAAGAAATAATTGACAAAAGGACCTTATTGTCCTATTGATTGAAAAGTTTAGGACGGAATGTCTATTTTTCAAAATAATGGACTTGACTTGAATTATGTTTAAAATTTAAAAACCTAGATGGAATTTACCCTTTTTTTTATTTTGCTGAGCAACAAAATGATGACATTTTTGTCTTATTAGAAAGAAAAAAAAAAGAATCAAGGATTCTTGAAAGATGAGAGAAAAGATAGGAAACATAGAAATGGGTAAGAGGTGATGTGAGGAAAGAAAGATGACAACAGAAAGAGATGTGGTGAAAGACTGGTTAAGAAAGAAATAGATTTTGGATTTTATATCCATGCACCAAAAAGAAAATTGAAAGAAAAGAAAGAAGCGGAATAAAAAAAAAAAGAAAAAAGAAGTGCAAAAAAAGATTTAGAAAATAATAAAAATATTATTGATATTATTGTTTTAATTTATTTTACTTATTTTTCTATGTTTTGCTTTTTGATTCAGTATTGATTTTTTTTTATCATTTTATTTAATTCTATTTGTATTTACCTTTTAAGAAATTTTAGATTTCAAATATTTAAGTTGCACCAATTGCTTTAATTGGATGAGAATGGACATTAATTTAGAAAAGCCAGACTATATTTTTAATTTGCAACAACAAAAAAAAAATCTTAACCTTTGATAAGTTAAGCATGATGTGACTATTTTAGGTACTATGCATTGAGCTGATCAAAAGGGGTAAAACCCTGAAAACAAGAGAGATAAAGAGAGCAGTTAATAACAAATATTAGGAGTTGTCTCAATTTTTGTACGTCAACACTTAAATCAAAGTTTGGTCTGAGAATTAAAAGAGAATAGGATGGAAATAAGACTTAAAGGCCTAAGAGTTCTAGTTCATTTGAAGATAACTGAATGGTGTTATTTATATTTGTGTGATGGGGGACTTTGAGCCTAAGAGGCTTGAGGTCAGCATAAAGGTACTAGGGCTGGCGTTGTAGGCCTAATTTGAGCTGATGATTGATTGTCTACTCAAAAGATGACAAGCCAAGACTCTAATGGGCTAGTGGGTAACTAATGGGGTGACAAGGTTGATATGGACCTTGAGATTTTAAGTTAGTTCGACATGTCAACTTGGCCAAAATGACTAAAATACCCCTACTTATTATCTGACTTATACTAAAGAGGAAAAAATTTATTTTCCATTAAACGCAAAATGCCTCTAACATTTTATTCCCTACTAAATAGTATGATGTGTCATTTAATTCTCGTAGCCATGGTTAATGTGGCTTCTTCGATTAACTTTTTTTTCTACTTCTTTTGCTCCCTTTCTAAATACTTCAAACCCTTCATACCTTTTTTCTTCTCCCTATCTAGCCAATAGTCTGAGCTTAGAGTCTAGTTTTGGCTTGTCCTCCGAGTCTGAGGGGTCTTCTTACTCTTCTTTATCTTTTTTTTTCTTTCAACATAGTAGAGGTCCCAACCTTGACTCAAGCTCAAAGGCCTGCTCATTCTTTAGAAGCCAAGTAGTCTAGTGATGAGGCTGAGTAGGCTAAGTAGGCTTAGAGTTTTGTCGATAAATCCATTGGTAAATTATGCAATAAATCAATATTGACAGAATTAGCAACAAAAAATTTTCATTGCTAATATTGTTGGACAAAAAATAATTTTTAATGGTTTTTTGTAAATTAAAAAAGAATTTTAATTTTTTTTAGAATAGTAAAAGTGGTTTTTATAAGGATTTAGCTACGGAATATTCTCTAAAACAAGTTTGTCTTTCAAAATGAGATTCATCCTAGAAATATTAATTTTTTACCTTTTAGTCATGGAAATATCTAATTTTCTTGCAAATAATTATCATAGAAACCAAATAGTGACGAAATTTTTCATTACTAAAACTTATTGTAGATAGGATTCAAAAATATATCAAACTTAAAAAAAAAAAAATTGATGAAAACTTCCGTCATTAAAAACTTTTAGTGGTGGAGTTTTTCAATATATTAATTTTAAAAAAAAAATTAGTGATAGAAAATCCGTTACTAAAGCAATTACTGACAGATTTTTTTTTTGAAAATTAACAAAAAATTTAATTTTGTTGGAAATTATTTTTAGCGATGAATTTTTTTATTTTTAACTAGCGATTAAAATTTTTGTCACTAAAAATAAAAATCTTAATGACAAAATTGGCTTTAGCAATGGAAAATTATCTATGATTGTGAACTTTTCATTAGACTTTTGACAATGGAAAGCTTGTTGCTAAAAACATTCCATCACAAATAGTGGTATTAGCGATGGAAAATTCTGTCGCTAATAGTGTTATTTCTTGTGTTAAAGGAAAAAAAGAAATGAAGGAAAAAAGGAGAAGGGAGTTTGTTGGGGCACTATGTGAACATGTCAATTGAGTTTAAAATATTAAAATTTTAAATTAAGATATTAAATAATAATTTGATTAATTAAAAAATTAAAAAAATAATAAAATAATAGGGTGTCATATGTACACATTCGTTGATTTATTCAAAAAAGATCTTATTTTTAAAAAAAAGGAAAAAAAAACTTAGAAAAGGAAAAAAGCAAAGACAAAAAACAAAAAAAAGAAGAAAGCTGAATGGCCATGTGGCATTTGCAATAATAATTTTTCTTGAAAATTTTATATCATGAATTAAAAAAAACTAAAATAGAAAATAACCAAAAAAGACAAAAAATCAAATCTGAGTGTGATATCAACAGTTTTGCTAATATTTTTCTTTAAAAATCATCAAATTAAAAAAAAATAACAAAGAAAAAGAAAATATATTTTAAATAATCATATCAAATGGGCCCTATTTTAAAGAAATTTAAAAATGTATTTTTAAAATATTAAATATAGGAAAAAGAAAAATAATAAAAGTAAATAACAAATAAAAAACAAAAAACAAAAAAAGGTCAAATGACTGGAATACTCTTGATATTAAACGGGTTTCACAAAAATATAATATAAATTTTTTTTATTAAATATATAAAAAAATGAAAAGCAAAAGAAAAAAAGAAGAGAAAAAAATGCATGACATTCCATTGATATTAAGTGGATCCTTAAAAAAATAAAATTTAAAAAATTGTTTTCTAAAGATATTTTTTAAAAAATAAAAAGTTAAAAGGTTAAAATAAAAAAAGAAAAAAGAAAAATTGGTATAAATGGGTGTCCAACGTAAAGAATAAAAATTTTTTTAAAAAATATTTTTTTATAATTTTATAAAATATTTATTAAATACTAAAAAAAATAGAAAGCAAAAAAAAAAAAAAAACTAAAGATGACATGTCACAGCTTAAAGAAACAATACTTGACTGTACATAACTTAAGTAGGTGCTAAAAGAAAATAAAATATATAAGAATTTATTAATTATTTTTTTAAAAGGAAAAGGTTATAATGGGTAAAAAAAAAGTAAAAGAGAAAGTTTGATTTAAGTAGATCTCATACGTAAAAAAATAAAATTTTAAAGTTTTTTTTATAATTTAAAAAAATTTATTAATAATTTTAAAAAATATAAAAAAACTTAAAAAAAACACGTGACAATATAAGGAAAATGTCTTATAGAGTTACATTACCAAATTTTAATTATTAGATATTATATTTGATATATTTGATATAATTTATATTTAATAATACATCAAATATAAATTTTTATTTTATACCACAAATTAATTGAAACGTTGGACCTCATGTCAAATTTCAAGAATAATTGATCCTTTGTAGTTCTATAAATCCATGAGAACTTAATGTCTTTAACCAAGATTGTCAGGTGTGTCACCAATGGCAGATCAAGATCCACCACAAAACAAGCTATTTATAGGTCAATTACCAGCAAGTGGAAAAATTGCCTTGCAAATATTAGTCCGCTTTGGTAATATAAATGTTGATGATGAGGCAGATGAGTCACCATCAATGATGAATAATTTTTGTAGACACCCATTTGTGTCTGAGATAGATCAATATTGATTTTCTTTGTCTTTATCAATTTTTATTACTATAGTGTAGTATGTCATTATATATTATAATGTGTTATGGTATAATATTATAGTATAATGTTATTGTTGGTATTATGGTAATATAGTATAATATATAGTACATTATATTATTATCATTTTATTATTATTATTATTATTATTATTATTATTATTATTATTATTATTATTATTATTATTATTATTGTTGTTGTTGTTGTTGTTGTTGTTGTTATTTTTATCCTACTTTCCTTTCTTGTTCAATCTGCGAGGATGAATTTTGGAAACCGAAATCAAATCAATTGATCATGGTCAAAAGGGTTTATGATACAGATTACAAAGTCTTTAATTTGGGTCCTAGACGTTGACAAGAATTCAACCCTAAGATCACGCTTAAACAGAGTCCAATCCCAAGATTCAAGCTTGGGATGATTCTATCAATTTCCTAAAGATACTTCTAAAGGTTGCCTATAAATTAGACTCATAATCCAAAGACAGAATACGGTGAAAAAATGAAGAAAATTGCTGGTGGTAATAGTTTCGAGAAATTTTTGGTAGTGAGGGTTTGATTTTGATTTTGATTTTGAAAGATTTTGGGAATTCTGGGTTAGCATTTAGATTTTTGGAATTATAGGGAGGTTCTGGTGAATTTTTGGGGATTTTTGGGAAAATTTGAGATTTTCTAGGGATTTCTAAGAAAATCTAGGTTTTTGAAGAACACAAGAATTTTTTGATGAGTTTCCGATGGAACTTTGAATTTTTTGACCAACTTTTGGAAAAATTTTCAGAAATTGGTGACTAATTTTAGTTTTCGGTGAAGTTTTTAGTTGAGTTCTAGAGAGAGGGGAGAGAATCCTAAAGCTAGAGAGAGAAGGAGAACTGAGCTTTTGAAGATTGAAACGTTAAATTTAGCTTATATGTGGCCCAGAAAGATGTCATTTTGAACACCTCAGATCCGCACGTCGACCCGACAACTCACGTATGGAGCTGACTCATTTTGCAATGTTTCCTTTTCTATTTTATTTTTATTTTTTTATTTCTATTTACTTTTATATTTTGGCTCATTTTATTTTTAGTATTTTTATCATTATTATTTTTCTTGTTTTATTTTTTTGAGAAAATTTATTACTTTGTAAAAATTATTTCTATTAAAAAAGAAAAAAATAATAAAAAATATTTTCAAATAAGTTTTCAAATAATAATAATAATAGAAAAAAATATAGAAAAAAATCTTTTCAAATAAATTCATAAAATCCACCAAACTATTGGGAAATTCCATGAATCAATTTTTTAAAAAAATAAAAATAAAAAATAAAAATAAAATTTTTTTTTTTTATCCTTTAATCTATTGGAGGATTGTTTCAAAGTGAGTTATACCAAACTATTGAGAAACTTTACTGATTTTTTTGAATAAAAATACATTAACAAATTCGATGGCAAAGCTTTTTCAGAGTGGGATATTAGTCTCCATGAATACTTTTGAGGTGAGAGAATTATCTTAAATTGCTACCAAACTATTGAGACAATTTTAAGACTAATTTTTAATATTAAATAATTTGGTAAATTATAAATATGACCAAGGCTTAGATAATTCGAAATCAAATTGGTACCATTTTCTAGATAGACGTCGTGGGGGTACTATAACATTCACTATGCGTAACTGTACTCCTGAATCTAAACTTTGGTTTCACATATTAAAATTTATTTCAGGTGGCCAATCACACCTAAACAAAAAAGATTGGTGGCAATTCCTCTAATCCATGTATAGCAGTAGATCCATGGATCTATACGTTATGATAGTTTGGAGACTCCACTAGGGATTTCGAGAGTCAAGCTATTAAATGATTTCTTATTATCTAAGCCTTGCTTAATAAATTTGAAATTATTTTATTCCTTTTCATTACTTATACTTACTTTATTATTCATTTTTTTATTCATTTTCTCTGTTTATACTTGCTTAATTACTCATTTGTTTTTCTCCGTTACTTATATTTGCCTAACTATTTATTTATTGTATATATACATGTCATTCATTTTCATATGCATAACATAAGCTCTCTACCTAGGCTTTACCTTTAGGATGGAGTGAAGTACCTATGCCATCATGAGATTTCATGTCTTCGAATGGGTTTACGAAACACTTTTACTCAGATTGAACCATTTTCACTTGTAGCCTATGCTAAGTGAGGATTGGGGTGTCTTACTAGTCTGTGATAGACAATGATGTAAGAATCAATTTGGAAACCTTTTAAAAATTGACCCAAACCGCATATAGTCAACCTTAAGAGCCTAACCATAGATAGAGCCTTATCTTCTCACCCTTTGTAGTCAATCCAAAATTTAAGGTCATGTTATTATCTTACTTGCTATATGGTGTTTATTTATGTTTCATTGAAATGACTAACTAATTTCTTTGTCTTCTTTTATTTTTTTTCCTTTTGTGCATATTCATAAACATACTTACAAATTGTATAGTGTTCTTACCCCAAAAGTTATTTCAACAAAAGCTCTCATGGATTCCATAGAACATTAGGTTTACGCCTCACTTACACTGTTCAAATGCGACTCTCAAATAGAGATAAAGATAGAATTAGAGAAGAAGTAGCAAGAAGAAAGAGATTGTTTGCCAGCTAATCATATCTCTACACTACCAAAGAAAGTGTGCTTGTTCCTCAAACAGAATGACTTGAAAAGCCTAGTAGATATATGGAACAATATGACTATTTTAAAGCAGGAAGTTTTTTGTCAGAAGTTTAGGCATATTGCATATCTTTTGTCAATAGATGTTGATAACTCACTTATTAAAATGATGGTACAATTCTAAGATCCTTCATATTGTTGCTTTATCTTTAATGAGGTTAATTTGGTGCCAACTATAGAGGAGTACTCGACTTTAGTAGGCATGCATGTACTATATCCAGATAGAGTATATGTGAAGAAGCATAAATCAGGGAATCACAAGAAATTAAGGTAGATCCTAAGATGGGAAAAGAGATCATATATTCCTACATTCGAGAAAAAAGAAAACATAAAGGCATCCCATAAGAGATTTTTTGAGATTTCATTTTCAAGCATCTGGATGATGATCAGAGAATGAATGTTTTTGCTCCAGCCATATATGGTTTGGTCATTTTCTCCAAGGTTTTAGGCCACATTGAGATAGAAGTGGTTGATTTTTTGAATAGATTAAAAAAATGTGTAATCTTTCTCCAGCCATCTTAGCAAAAACCATCAGATCTCTGAATTTTTGTAGACAAAATAACAAGGCAAGATTCATGGGTTGCATGCCATTACTATATATGTGGATGAAAAGCCATTTTGAATGCAAAAAAAGCACATTCTTCAAGCTTTATTTTTACACTTGAAACCCAATTAGGGAGTTTTGTTAGAGTATTTGGCTAAAAACAAATACTTAGAAGAAGTGGAAATATTTGTTACAAGAGCTCACAGCTGATCAAGTAAAATGGTTATCTTTGTGGATGAACATGGAACCTATGTTATATCAACGTAGAGATAAGACAGAGGTTCCACTTTTAGGTATGTGAGGGTCAATGAGTTATGCACCATTGATAGTAAGGAGACAACATGAACCCTTTTGAAGTTTAAATGGATGCACCTGATTTTGCTATTAGGGGAGTGCTTTTACAAGAATGTCACCCAATAACATTTGAAAGTAGAAAGCTAAGCAAAGTTGAGAGGAAATATATGGCCCAGGAAAAAGAACTCTTGGCAGCAATTCATTGTCTGAGGACTTGACTGACATTATTTGTTGGGTTCACACTTTATCGTGAAGACGAACAATGCGACAGCTAGCCATTTCCTCACCCAACCAAGGCTCACAGCGAAACAAGCTAGATAGCAAGAATTTTTAGCTGAGTTTGACTTTTGTTTTGAGTACATCGCTGGAAAGACCAATCAAGTAGCTGATGTATTAAGCAAACGAGCAGAGTTAGCGACTTTTAGGAAAATTACCCCAATGATGGCTAGTAAATTTATGACAGACGTTCGCAAGTTAATTGAAGATAATTTAGAAAATGACCCACAAGCCAATGCCATCATGAAGTTAGTTGAATAAGAAAAGTCCAAGTACTTCTGGCAGAAGAATAGGGTCTTGTGGACAAAGGGCCCTTGATTGTTTGTGCTGAAGATATGAGGTCTAAGACAGATGCTGATGAGGAAATGCCATGACACACAGTGGGTGTGACATCGGGGTTGGCAATGCACTTTGGCTCTATTAAAACAGGGATATTATTGGCCCCACATGCGGTAAGACATGATGGACTACACAAAGACTTGCCTCATTTGCCAATAAGACAAAGTTGAAAAGAAAAAACTAGCAGGCATGCTTAAATCACTATCGGTGCCCGCTAGACCGTGGGAAAGTATCTCTTTTAACTTCATTTCAGGTTTTTCTAAAGTTGGTGATCTTGGGGCTATTTTGGTAGTGATCGATCGTTTCTCAAAGTATGCCACATTTATCCCCACCCAAAAATATTGTACTGTGAAAGACACAACTCGGCTACTGTTTAAACATGTGATCAAATATTGGGGCCTTTCTTAGAACATTGTAAGCGACAGGAATCCAAGCTTTACAGGGTCTTTCTAAAGAGAACTTTTTCAAGATATTAGGGTCCCAACTCAAATCTCTTCAAGCTACCACCCCCAAACTGATAGTCAAACTGAACGGTTCAATGGGTTGTTGGAGGAATACTTAAGGCACTTTATTTAAGCCAATCAGAATGACTGGCTTTCGTTATTAAATATCAGTCAATTTTGTTTTAATTCCAATAAGAGCTCTTCCACTAACAAGAGTTCATTTGAGGTGGTCATTGGACAACTACCAAGGCTACCCCATACATCTTTGGAGCAATATAGAGGGAAAAATCCATGAGCCTTCAACCTCAGCAAAGAATAGAAACAAAACACAGAGATTGCATAAGCCTACCTAGAGAAGGCATCAAAACGAATGAAAAAATGGGCAGACAAGGGTTGCAGGGTGCAACAATTCCAAATTGATGATTGGTACTTGTCCGACTAGTCATTGAACAAACCAGGTTCTTGAAGAAGTGAGATCATAGATTGGTGCATAAATTGAGGGTCCAGTGAAGATCCTTTCCAAGGTGGGGAATGCTTCTTATAAAATTGACCCACCAAAGTGGATGAAGGTGCACCCAATATTTCATGTGAGCAACCTAAAACCTTTCTATGTAGATCCTACAGATGCTAGTCACAGGGAGTCAACTAGGGTCATTATCACCATGAACCACCCTCAGAATGTTAGGTTGAAGAGATCTTAGCTGACAAGAAAACCAGGGTATCTCAAAGACTAGTCCATAAATACTTAGTGAAATGAGAAGAATTAGGACTAGAAGAAACTAGCTGAAAAAAAGACCATGACCTTTGGGCATTCAAGAGGAAGATTGAAGAATTCCAAGCCAGCAAGTCGACGAAGACATCGATATAATAGGTAAGGGATGATGTCATGAGCTAACCTTGTATAGGGCCATGATCGAGCTTAGGTTGTCATGAGCCACCCATGTATAGGACCATGACCAGGTAAAGGTGCCAATGGGAGAGGGTAGATCTTTTGTGCTAGGAAAAATGTCTCCATTTCAAAAATTGTAACGGTTAGTGGTAGCATAACTCTAAAATCTCATATGCTCTTTAGAGGGGGTGAGCAGTCGATGTATTGTTAGGCTACCTCACTGGTTAAAGTATGTGCTAGGTTACTCGTCAAGGGCTGACCCTCTGGCTCCAACGATGGTGGGAAGTCTCGATGTACTATTATTGATATTAATAAAATATTTTTTTTATTTGAAAGTCTCGAGTGTTGCCTTGATGTGCTTCCCTTTCTCCTGATATAAATGTGTCTACTTGTGTATGCTTGAGATTAACTTGTGGCTTGTTGTTGCCTATTCAGATATCGAGCTATCATTGGCTGACTTGGGTGAAAGTGTCCATTCAAGTGCCACACAGTCTATCACTTTATTGAGAGAAAGCTTAGCCTGTGACAATTTATGTGTGAACTCGAAGCCAACTCGAGACTACACGTCTGACCCACTGCATCTCTTGTGAATTCTCCTTGGATCGGTCCAATTAAACTTTTGTTAAATCATGGATGAACTATTTTAGACCACGCTTGAACTGTTTGAATCAGCCTAAACCGCACTTAACCATTGATTGGTCGATTTTTTTTTTAATTTTTTTAATAGTTTTTATTTTTATTTACATTTATATTTTATATTTATTGAACATATGCATATTTAAAATTTAAACTTATTAGAGTATGAGAATTATCATAAAATTTAACAAATTTTAAGAAAAAAAGTAAAAATAATAAAAGAAATGAATAAAGTGATATAAAAAAAACTTCAAATAATAAATTTTCAAATAGTTGTTAATGTTTGACTAATAAACAAATATCTTTTAAATTTTACTAGAATGATGGTAAATTTAAAAGAAAATTCCAATAATATTTACTTTGAAACAAAAATAAAATAATTTATATAATCAAATAGTCGAAAGCCTAACATTTTAGGATTCTCCTCTTTAAGGATAAATGTAGATTAAAATCAATAATAAAAATCTAGACAAATTATGAACATGTAATTTCCTAAAAAGATTAGTTTTGAATTTTGTTAGAGTGATTGAAAATTAAAAAAAAAAAAAAAAAGGAATATATTTGACATTAAAGGTCACAAAACAAACAAAAAGTAACAAAGAATAAAAATAAAAATAATTATTAATTAAGAAATTAACAAAGACCTTTTAAATTTGGAAATTTTGAAAACCATCTTAATAAGGGAATTATAAGAAATTGTGAATGAGTGATTATTATAAAAGGTTCATACATGTAAAATTTTGTCCAAAATTTCTCATAATGAAGGCAAATTTAGAGAAAATGTTCTAACATTGACAGTTTACATTTATTCCCAAATAAGGGAAATATAAAAAATATAATAAAATATTAATTAGTTAAATTTCACTCTTATAAGATATTTCAATAAATCATAGGAATAAAAAAAAATTTGTTAATCAACAACGTAGTTCTAAAGGAAATTTCAAACGAGTAATGTTCTTAAGAATTTGTAAAAAAAACATGTTTTGTCTAAATTATTTCAGAATGATAGATAATTTATAAAATTAAACATTAAAATCAATTTTAAATCTTATTTTCATAAAGGCTAAGTTTTCAGATCATGAAATTCTAAAGGTCACAAATGAGTGATCCTTAGAAGAAAATTTTAGGGAATAAATATTTCTAAATTTTGCTAGAATGATAAAAATTTTAGAGAAATTCTCACTAAAATAAAAAATATTAATTAAATTTTAAAAGAAAATATTTAAATGAAATTATAAAAATTTCCATCAATCTGACGATAGAACCTCTTTAAGGAAACGAACAGATTCCTTGAATACTCTTAAGGTGAGAAAAATATTCTGGAATTTTAATATAATGATGGAAAAATCCTACTAAATTTTTCAATATTTGAATCACTAAATTTATTTAGAATAAAAGACCATCTAATTAAGACCAATTTAGGATAACACAAAATTGATTGGTATCATTTTTAGGTGGGTGCTATGGGTGTGCTAATTTTTCACTACATGTAATCATACTCTCGAACTTAGCTCTATAATGTAAACCAAAAACTACCATTTTTATTAAGTCTTAATTGAATTTATGATTTCTTTCATAGGGATAGATTTAGATTGGTAACCAATCACACCTTAACAAAATATATTGATAGCGACTCTTAATTTTTACGTATAATGATTGAGTTCCAAGACCAATACATTATGATAGAATCCAAGAAAATTCACCTATACTAATCATATTGCATTTGAATCAATATAAATATTATTAGGATTTAAATTCTTTAAAATTGGTATATATTAGTTATATTTAAGTGGTTTTGCTATATTAAGATTTAATCTAAATATTATTTGAGAAACTTTTAAACAAATTACGTCTTTCATATAAAAATAAAAATTACACAAACATAAACAAGAATAACAAGTTTTTAAGATTTAATATAATTGCATCTTAAGATTTATTTGAAAGAAAAATTCACTACAGATTACATAAAAATTGATATGATGAATCATATTGATGAATTTGCAATTTTAATGCTAAAAAGACATGTGACTAAATAATTACTTAAAAACATACATAAAATAATTTATTTTTAATTAAAAAAGCATGAGATTAAACTTTATAAAATCCGATAAAAATTTTTAAAATGAAAAAATAAATATTACAATGAGCATTTATCATTATTTGTTAATAGAAAATATTGAATTTGATTATCCAATTGAAACAAATAAAAAATAAATGTAAAACAAAATAATTCTTCATATAATTTCATAAATTATTAGAGGATTAAATTAGAATATGTAAAATTTTTAATTAAAAATTTGATACTACACATTAGAAATTCTTTAATATTTTAATTTGCATAAAATTCAAATGAGCTTATTCCACAAAATAAAATTTTTAAAATTCTGAAAGACAAACATATTATTATACTTTTGAAATACTTTTTAAATTAATGAATTTGTCAATAAATATATATGTTCATTAATGATTATAAAAGTAATTATATATTATATAGAATAAATTTTAATATTTAATTGTGATAATTGATTTTTTTTAGCTTTCTTTATCTTTTCATTTTTCTCAATTTAAAAATATTATTTATTAATTGTGTCTTTTTGGCTTTCTTTATCTTTTTATTTTTTAAAATAATATTTATCTATTAATTATAATAATTAATTATGTATTTTTTTTGCTTTTTTTTACCTTTCGATCTTTTCAATCTGATGAATTCCCTCAAGTTTTAGATTATCTCTTTCCCAATTTCCTCCAAGACTTGCCAATGAGCTTTTGGCTCAGTGGCATGAGGCATGAGGCACTTGGAAGATTGCCTAAGTTTAAGGCGTAATCCCTTCTCTCGTGAAGATAAGTTCCTGTAGCTAGTGGGATCGACTGGAATCCAAAATAGGGTAGAATAGAAACTAAAAAGAAAATTCCTCCAAGACTTTTCTGAAAAAAAAGAATTCCTTTCTTTTAACTCTTCTTGGTAACAAGTTTAGAATGGATAGCCATCAAAATCATTGTTTAGAAATTCAAAATCAAAGACAAAGAAAAGAAATCAAATTGAGTGATTTGGTGAGCAACATGGAAATTAAGAGGACTTACTATGGTGATTTGGGTCCAATATACAATTGAAAATGATATGCCATTAATTCGGCTTAGTGATGTGTGCTGTGTAGCTGGAATCCCAATGGGGAAACTTCTTTCTCACTTTCCAAACCTTTTCCTAGGGAACTTACATTTTGCACAGTGATGAAAAAAATTAATAGTAACTTTAAGATAATTCATGTTAGACAAGTAGCCTTGCTTCGTACATTTATCATCCATATCTTTTTCTCTTAACTTTTTCTTTTCACTTTATTCTTAACTTTTTCTTTTCACTTTATAATTACTTTTGACTTTAACTCTATCTTTGGATTTGATTCATCATTTTAATATTAATTTTTGGGTTGGGATCATTTGGGTGAATTAATAGTAACTTTAAGATAATTCATGTTAGACAAGTTGCCTCTTGTCTTGTATGTTTATCATTCATATCTTTTTCTATTAACTGTTTTTCTTTTCACATTATAATTATTTTTTACTTCAACTCTATCTCTTTTTAGATCTTTAATCATCCACTGCTTCTGGGAATTAATGCTTTTTCATTTGATTTTTTTTTCCTTTTAAAAGGTATCAATGGAAATTGTGAGAAAGGGGGCTGCATTGGGTTTGAGAGTGTTCAAAGTGGATCAAGCACTTATGTAATAATTGCACCATCCCTTGTCTGCTTTCCCTTCACAAAAAATTTTTTAAAAATAATAAAAAGGGTCGATTGGAACTTAATTATCCCTTTTTAATAAGTGATTTTTTTTTAGAAGATAGAACATGTGAATATTGGCACTTCAAAAATTAAAAAAGGGGTGACAAATCCTAAAAATTTCAAGATAATATGTCTTATTTTGATAAGCAAATCCCCCAACTTGTAGACTCGATTTTACAAAAATTCTCCATCATCAGGTTGATAGGTTTGCAATCCTAAACATTGGGACATTAACCTTAGGTGAAGATGAAAAGAACATCAATTAATCAAGGAAAACTTTTTTACATTTGCATCAAGGATTCAATGAAATAAAATTTGTAATTTTTAATATAGTTAAGTTTAAGTTTTATTCATCACAATTATTTTGCTGAAAATTTCAATGTTAATAAGAAAAATAGATAGATAAAAATTATTTAATATTTAATTTAATAAAAAATCTCAATTAAAAAAGTTTACTTCAATAAAAACTTCAAAATCAGTTAGAAAATAGATAAAAACCAGTCAATATTTTAATTTAACAAGAAAATAATTAACTAAGGATAAAATAGCTAAAAGCCTACTTTAATCAGGACTTCAATATTAATTAAGAAATAAATAAAAATTAGTTAATGTCTTAATTTAATTAAAAATCAATGATTAATGAAAATAATTAATTTAATAAATTAATCAATAATCAAAATGGAAAATTTGGAGCTAAAGGTTCAATACTATAATGCAAAATAACCAAATAAAGCTGACTATATTGTAAAGAAAACAAGGTATTTAAGTTCCATGAAAACAATAATCTGCTTTATGATACTTCCTTAACTGTGGCAGTGACATTATATACATTCATCATAAACGTATAATATACTCGATCCAAAATTCATTTCAATTGGTCTATGATATAATCACCTTTAAAGGATAATATCTAATAGGTTAGAGTTTAAATCTGAAAATTTATATTTCTTATTACCTTCAAATTATATTTTTATTGTAAAAAAATTAAATGAACGTATTGCATACATATGATCATTATTATTTAAACTTTAATTATATTTAATGCAAGTTTTTTAATTTAAAAAAAAATTTAGTTATGCCTTATGAATTTGTTTAGATCTTGAAGTTTGGTGACTTTCATTGTGAAAATGGTGCTGGAATTAATCAACTAAAAACTTTTGTATTATATTCTCCATCGAGTGTCTGCTGGCATTAGCCATGCATATAAACAAGCTACATTGCGAATTTTTACAAATAAATAAAATTTTTATGAGGAAAAGCTTAGTATATTTTAGAGGGATTATTGAAGATGATTTTGACCAAAAACACCTTCAATAATCCCCTTAATAAAATTTTTTGTTTAGATTATTGAAGGTAGTTTTGAAAAAAAACGCTTTCAATAATTCCCTCCAAATTTTTTTATATGGATTATTGAAGGTGTTTTTGATCAAAAAAGCCTTCAATATTCCATCTCCAAAATTTTTTGAATGGATTCAATGTTTTATAAGTCAATAGTTTTTTTTTTGAGCCAATACTAATGGTTACGTTAATAACCATCAGTATATGATATATTTAAACTAATGAATAGTTATATATCGTCAGAAAAAATTTATTTATACCAGCGGTTAAATAAAATATTGGTATAAATATGGTATATCTTTTTTATTGATGGAATTTAACCGTTAGTAAATAATTCATATAAAAATTTTTTTTGTATGAATTATTGAAAGTATTTTTGGCTAAAAACGCCTTTAATAATCTCTCTCTATAATTTTTTTAATAGATTATTGAAGACATTTTTAGCTAAAAACACCTTCAATAATCTCATTCAATTTTTTGTAAGCCAATAATATTTTTATTTTGAGCCTATACTAACGATTTCGTTAATAATCATCAGTATGATATATTCTGATAGTATTAAAAATCTATCAGTAAAATTTTTTTTTATTGATAGAATTTGGTCATCAATTGTCGTAACAATTTTGGGACCGCCAGACGTAAAACGAGTTTGAAAATCGAGGAAAATAAGAAAAAGAGGAGAGTCACCACCAATATTTGTTAGGGTATGATTTGCCACTCAAAAGGTTATCCTTTTGATAAAACTATAAAAACAGGTTTAAAGTTTATCAAAAAGATAAGTTTCGATCTATGAAAAATCAGGTTGAGTCTAGGAGTCGGTTACGCATGGGGAAGGATTAGCACCCCACCACGCCCATAAATTGGTACCATTTAATTACGCGCTATTTTCGATGTTGGATAAAAATGATTTTAATTTGAAATTTAACACTAATTCCCTTCACTTGAAAAAAAATAAAATTTTGCTAAAATATTTATTTAGAACTATTGAGAAAATCTTTAAGTTAAAGAATTATCTTAATATTCTCCATCGTCTAGGCAGAATTTAAAATAACTCTTTTCGCCTAAGATTTAATACAATAACCCTTAAAATGAAATAACAATCTTTATAGAAAATAATTGTTAGTGACCTCAAACATCTAGGCAGAGTACCAAAAATTATTTCTTTCGAAATTTTATTTTTATTTTATTTTATAATATCACAAAAAGATTTTTTTTAAAAGTATTATTTTTTTTTTACTATAAAAAATTTTATCATCAAACAACAAATTAAAGAGAGAATAATGCAATCAATTATTGATGATAACATGCCAACATATGTATGCTAATGAATGCCATTTACAATGAAATGTAATTTAAAAGTTTGATTCTTAAGTATAATGAGACCACCTCGACTCTCCAACATCTAGGCAGAGCTTAAGTGCGACTGTTTATATTTAAGATCTTAGTTTTATTATACTTTTTATTTATTAATCTTATTATTAATGTGAATTAAGAACTCGTGTGAAAAGACTTAATGAAGTAAAATTTTTTAAATACCCCATCATCTAGGCGACACCGGGAACAAATTACTTCAAATAAAATTTTCACACGTGTCCTTAGGATTGTTAGGAGGTTTTGATTTTAAGAGGTTTTGAATCTTAGAAGATTTTGGATTTTTAGGGGTTTCAAAAACTTAGGATTTTGAAAATTAAAAATTAGTGTTTAAGATTTAAGTAAAACGCGAACATCTCTAAAAATCTACATCATCTAGGCGGACTTTCGGAGCAAGTTTAATTTTTTATAATTTTTCAAAACTAATTAAAAATTTCTTATGTGTTTTTTTTTATGAAAATTTATTCATAATAATTCTCCAACATCTAGACGGAATTATCTTTTAGAAAAATATTTTTTATTCCCTCCAACATCTAGGCAGGAAAAATAATAAAAATTATTAATTTTTTTTAGCATTTTTAATATATATATTTTTAATTATTACTTTCATTTTTATTATTATTAAAACAATGAAACATTTATTCTAACAAATTTAAAAATTTATCATGCAAGAATAAATAAAACAAACTCAAAATAACAAAAATAATAATATAAAAAAAAATTTAGAAAATTCAAAAATTTTTTTTTTTTTTACCTGAATCAGATCGATCAACGGTTCGATCAACGCTGGTTTGGGTCGGTTTGACCGGTTCGATCAGTAGTTCGGGTGATCCGACGATTCAGACCAATTTACTGGCAGTTCATCTGAACCGGTTCAAGGTTGGCTGAAGCAAGTTGACGGGTCGATTTACGCGGATCTTGGGTCAGCTCGGGTCCACGCGCGGATCCTCTTTAGTTGAAATGGTGTCGTTTTGGGTCTTTCCCTAAACGACGTCGTTTTGGGTCTTTCCCTAAACGACGTCGTTTTGCGTTTTGCTTTCCTATATATAGCTGAAGATTTTTTTTTATTCATTATTTTCTGTTTTAGAAAAAAAATGGGGAGAGAGAGCTCTGGCAGAGAGGTCCGGCCATCCGCCGTCCAGTCATCGGAGCACCCCACCGACCGTCGCTGGTCACCGCTGGCGGTGGCTGTTGGTAGCTGAAAAATTACCAAAATTTACCGCGATGCGCCTCTCGGGCTCCTGAGTTCAGATTCGAGGTCCTTTTCGAGAGAACAAGCCCCGATCGACGTGGATCGAGGTTTGAACTTTTTTGAGTTTGCTGTTTTCCCTTTTTTTTTTTTTGTAAAACCAAGGTTGATCTGATTCTTTTTTTGTTCTTGTAGGAAGCTTGACGCTGAGGTTCCTCCCTGCGTGGAGGACTGTGTTTGTTTTTTTCATGTTTTGTGTAGATCTATTTTTGCATTTCTGTTTGGGTATGGGTTTGGTGTGGTGTTTGGGGTTATTGAAAGTATTTTAAGGGGGTGTAATTCGTCTGAAAGTTTTTGAAAGGGGTTTCGAGGGCTTTCAGAAAAGAGGCTTCAATGGAGGCTTAGCTTTTTGGAAAATGGTGGTTTTTTTTTTTAGCCCCTCGTAGAGGAAAGGGCTGTGGATTTTAAATAGCTTTAGGGGAATCTGGGTGGCTGTAGGGTGGCTGTAGGTGGGCTGGTAGGGTAGTTGGTCGGTGGCTGTAGGGTGGCTGGTCGGGGGCGGCAGCAGTGCCAGCCACCCTACTTTTTGTTTTTTTCTCTTTTTTATTTTTTTATTTATTTTTTGTTTTTTTGGTTTTTATTTTATTATTATTGTTTTATTATTATTTTTATATAATTAATAATTATTTTTTAAAAAAATATTATTATTATAAAATTATTAATATTATATTGAAATAAAAATAGTAGGCCTGGACAAAATCGGTGTCTACAGCTGCCCCTCTTTGCACATTACTGAGAATCAGAAATAGAGCAAAGATAAAGATAACGATTTTGTCCGAAAGCAAATCATGAATTTTTTTTATTTTTTATTATATATATTTTTTATTTTTACAGGTAAAGTTAAGTGATAAAGAAAACGACATCGTGAGTTGAAAAATAAAGAATTGATTAAGGCAACATCGAAAGTTGAATAATAAAAAAAGTGATCGGAATGATACTGCGAGTCAAAGAATAACAAGATCCGGATTGAACTTGGATTGAATTACAAGTCAGAAAAGAGGAGACCGAGATTAAACCACGAGTTAGAGGATAACAACAATTGAGATTAAACTGTGACTTTAAATTAAAGAGATCGGGATTGAATCACGAATCGGAGAATAAAGAGATTGGGATTAAACTATGAGTCAAAAAATAACAACAATTGAGATTAAACTACGATTTTAAATTAAAGAGATCGGGATTGAACTGCGAATCGAAGAATAAAGAAACCAGAATTAAACCATGAGCCAAAGATTAAATATGACTGGGACTAAACCATAAGTCAAAAAATTAATGAAATGATAGGGATTAAACCACGAGTCAAAGATTAAAGATGACTAGGACTAAACCACAAGTCATAAAATTAATGAAATGACCGGGATTAAATCACGAGTTAAAGATTAAAAAAGACTGGGACTGAACCGTAGGTCAGAGAATGAAATGACTGAGATTAAACCATGAGTCAAAGATTAAAGAAGACTGGGACTGAACCGTAGGTCAGAGAATGAAATGACCGAGATTAAACTACGAGTCAAAGATTAAAGACAACTGGGACTGAATCGCAAGTCGGGCAATTAATGAAATGACCAGGATTAACCACGAGTCAAAAGATAAAGATGACTGGGATTGAATCACAAGTCAGAGAATTAATGAAATGATCGAGATTAAACCGCGAGTTAAATATGACTGGAATTGAACCGTAAGTCAGGGAATTATACCAGACTAAGCTGTGAGTTGAGAAATAAGAGATTGGGTACTCCATAGAGCAACAGTTTTAACTTTGAAGATTGTGCTAACATACCATCTTCAAGGCCATCATTTTTGTTTCGAGAGAAAAAAATGTTGATTCTTCCTAATGTCTCATAAAGAAACCTTCTATGCAACTTATCGAGAGGCATGTAATGCGTGTAATGATTGTGATGAATGAAAAGACAAAGATGCCATCAACGAATTATATCATGCATTTTATCCAAGTTAATTCAACTTTTGGTTCAATTCTTTCAGACTTTAAAAGCCGCTTCCAGTAATCTCATCCTTTTGAATCTTTCAATTTTCGACCAGAAATCTCTGTTTCATGACGGACCCATTTGGCTTTTAGTCGTTCTAAAATCTCTCTTTGTTTTATTCTTTATCCCATTTTTCTTTCTTTGTCTTCAGTAATCAATCGATTTCCTTTCATTCTTTCTGCCTCCATGTTACTATTTTTGTCATCCTCATATTGCATTCTCTTTTCGAACGATGCATTGGTCTATTATGAACTTTATCAATCAATATCTTAGTTTTAAATGACAAATGCAATGATTTCAGGTTAAAAGTTAGGTGTTCAATACGATCAGTAATAGGATATTTCGGGTTTAGAAAGATAAGCCTTTCGAGACATAAAGAACAGATGATTCAAAAGTATTTCAAAAATCAAAAATCAAATATCAATTCTCTAAATAATGAACATTTGGACAACCTCGACCTATTCAGACCAGGTCTTTTCCTAAAAACTTGTTACATTTGCGATCTTGTCACCTGTGATTTCATATGACCAATCTTTGCCCCACATCTGTGACTAATGAGAACTTGCCCCCTAAAAGTCATCTCTTTTAATTCTGGTGACAATTCATCCATTCGATACCACTCCTTCATTCTCTGGAAAAATTTTTCTCCAAGTTCCACCTTCATTCAAGCCGTCTTTACAGGTTTTTAGCTTAAATGACCCATTTTTGACTCAAACTGCCTTTTTCAAGTTTTCAATCTGAATCACTTCCTTTCTCATTTTTTTATTTTTATTTTTTTTCATTTTTTATATTTTTTATATTTTTTTGTTGTTTTATATTTTTTTATCTTTTTTTAAGCAAAATATTTCTTGACAATATCTGAATTTACAAGACTTGGCAATTCATCTCTGTCTATTTTTTAAGGATCGGAGCCCCACCAGAAAAAACCTTTTTTACCACATATGGACCTTCTCAGTTGGACGTCCATTTTCTTCTATTGTCATGCTGATATGGCAAAATCTTTTTCAAAACCAATTCACCCTCACGAAAGCATCGAGGTCATATCCTTTTGTCATGTGCTTGCATGATTCTTCTTTAATATATTTGTCCATAACTGAGTGCTGAGAGCCTTTTCTCTTCAATAAGATTCAGCTGCTCGAAACGATCTTGAACCCATTCTGCCTCATCCAATTTTGTCTCTATCAACACCCTCAGAGAAGGAATTTTCACTTCAATTGACAGTACAGCTCCTATCCCATACACTAGTGAAAATGGGGTGGCCCTTATGGAAGTTCAGATTGATGTTCTATAGGCAAGCAAAGCAAAAGATAACTTTTCATGCCAATCCTTATAAGTGTCAGTCATTTTCCCCAATATTCTCTTGATGTTCTTATTCGCAGCTTTCACTGCACCATTCATTTTTGGGCAATATGGTGCTGAATGATGATGCTTGATCTTGAACGTGCACACAATTTTTTCATTATTTTATTATTTAAATTGCTAGCATTATCTGAGATAATCCTTTCCGGAAGACCATACCAACATATTATCTCTCTTTTTATAAATTTACACACCACTGATCGCATAATACTAGCATACGAAGCTGCTTCCACCTATTTTGTAAAATAATCGATTACCACAAAGATAAATTGATGCCCATTTGAAGCTTTAGGGGTTATGGGTCCAATCACATTCATTTCTCACATGGAGAAAGGCTATGGTGGTGCCAAGACGTGTAGCAAGACTAGATGAGAATGAATTTTATTTGCATAAATTTGGCATTTATGGCATTTTCTGGCATAACTGATGTAATCATTTTCCATTGTAGACCAGTAGTAACCAGCTTTCATGATCTGTTTGGTCATCATATGCCCATTAGCATGTGTTCCATAAAATTTTTCGTGTATTTCCTCAAGTATCATTCTCGCTTCCACAGCATCAACGTATCTTAGCAAAATCTGATCTCGATTTTTTTTATATAGGAATTTTCCATCAAGCACAAAACCTGCTGCTAATCTTCGAATGATCCTCTTATCATTTTTTGAAGCCCATTCTGGGTAGTCTTGACACTTGATATACTGTACAATGTCATAGTACCATGGTTGTCAATCTACCTCTTCTTCCACATTTGAATAGTGGGCTGGTGAAACTTTCATTTGTACTTTAATGGGTTGGATTCCCATACCATTATTTAACTTAAACATTGCTGCCAAAGTGGCCAAGGCATCAACAATCTGGTTTTCTTCTCGAGGAACATGCTAAAAATGAATCTCTTGAAAATGTTTCCTTAAGCCAGCTATGTGCTTTTGGTATAACACTAGTTTCGAGTCCCTGATCTTCCATTCACCTTTTAGTTGATAAATTACCAAGGTTGAATCTTCATATACTTCTAGTGTTTCAATTTTCTTTTCAATGGCCATCTGTAACCCTATGACACATGCCTCATATTCAGCTACATTGTTTGTGCAATTGAAATCTAACCTTACGGTACATGGGTAATAATTTCCTTCTGGGGATATTAGCACTACTCCAATGCCATGCCCCATTATATTGGATGCTCCGTCGAAAAACATTTTCCATACTTCTCTTACAGGCTTTATATCTTCATCCTGCAAGATTGCCACCAAATCTTCCTCTGAAAACTCAAACTTCATAGGTTCATAATCTTCTATAGTTCGATCAGCAAGAAAATCAGTAATTGCATTCTCTTTTATAGATTTTTGTGTCACATACACAATATCATATTCTGAGAGCATGACCTGCCATCTCGCTAGCCTGCCTGATAAAGATGTTTTTTCAAAAATGTACTTGAGGGGATCCAATTTGATATTAGCCACGTCGTATGGTAGAGCATGTATTGTCTGAGTCTACGAGTAGTCCAATCCAGGGCACAACATATTTTTTCTATTTGAGGGTACTTGGCCTCGTACTTGTAAACTTTTTACTCAAATAGTATATAGCATGCTCTTTCTTGCTAGTTTCGTCTCTTTGCCCAATACACATCCCATCAATTTTTCTTGAACCGTTAAATATAAAATCAATGGTCTTCCTGCAACTGGTGAAACCAACACCGGCGGGCTTATCAAATACTTTTTAATCTTTTCAAATGCATTTTGGCATTTTTCATCCCATTCACCAGGATTATTTTTACGAAGCAACCTGAAGATTGGATCACATTTCGAGGTAAGTTGGGATATAAAACGAGAAATATAATTCCATCACCCCAAAAAACCTCACTTCCCTTTGTGTGCGTGGTGCTAACAATTATTGACTGGCTCAAATTTTATCAAGGTCTACTTCTATACTTCTTTCACTGACTATAAACCCTAACAATTTTTCAAATTTAACACCAAAGGTGCATTTAGCTGGATTCAGCTTGAGCTGGTATCTCTATAATTTTTCAAAAAGCTTTTTGAGATTAACAACATGATCTTCCCCTTCCTAAGACTTAGCGATCATATCATCAACATATACCTCTATCTCCTTATGCATCATATCATGAAAAAAAGTGACCATCGCTTTTTGATATGTGGTACCAGCATTCTTTAGCCCAAAAAGCATAACTTTATAGCAAAACGTCCCCCACATTGTCACAAATGTAGTTTTCTCCATATCTTCACAAGCTATTTTAATCTGATTATAGCCAGAGAACCCGTCCATGAATGAAAAAGTAGAGTGCTTAGCAGTGTTATCCACAAGGGTATCAATATGTGGCAATGGAAAGTTATCCTTTGGGCTAGCCTTATTTAAATCTCGATAGTCTACACACATTCTAACTTTTTCATCTTTTTTGGGAACTGGGACTATATTGGCTACCCATTCAGGGTACTTGGCTACTTTTAAGAAACCAGCATAAATTACTCTTTTACTTCTTTTTTTATCTTCAGCAATATTTCTGGCTTCATGCATCTCAACTTCTGTTGTACTGGTCGACATTCTGGTTTTAAAGGTAGCCTATGCTCAACTATTTCTATGCTAAGTCCTAGCATATCCTGGTAAGACCATGCAAATACACCAATGTACTCTTACAGCAGATTCACCAACTTTTGCTTCTCAATCGGTGATAGTGAAGTATCGATCTTGACTTCTTTCTTATTGTCACCATCTCTCAAATTTAATGGGTCAGTTGATTCCTGATGGGGTTCTATAATTTTCTTCCTTGTTCTATCCATTTCAACAAATCATGAGGTAAATCATAGTCTTTTGAATCAACATCGTTATCAAGCTCGTTAATATGAGTCAAATTTTTAAAATCAAACCCGGTGTTATTGCCTTGGTCATCCATAATGTTCATTATTAGAAAACCTAAAAATGGGTATAATCACAAAGAAATATATATTGATCTTGGCAAGGGCAAGGAAAATGGTAATGAAAGAAAGGAAAAATGAAAAGTAGGGAACACGGTATAAGTGAAATGTATTGCATTCATCATTTTATTAAGACAATGAAAATAAGCCCATACACTTAACCTTCGTATGCTCTTGGGCAGAAACAATTGGAAATTTTGAGTTTAAAGGTTCAAGGACAACAAAAATGATACACCATTCTTTGAGTCTCCTAAAAAGGAAAAGAGATCTCTTCATTTTGCATGACTCCTTCATCCGCTTCCACTTGAAGTCGTGAGAAAGCTTCCTCTAATCCCATTACCAGTCCTCCTTGTTCAACTCCTATCGACCCAGGATAGATATGCTCTACTGAATGAAAGGTTTCATACAAATAAGGGAACATCATTTTCCCATCAATCAAATCTTATCCTTTAAGGCGTGCCATTCTCTTTTCTTTTTTCTCCAGTATTACATTTTTCTTATCAGTAGCTGTAGGCTTATAGCCTAACCCTTATCTTTCTTTGTTTTCAATCGGGCATGGTGCTCTTACGATCCCTTGTAGAGCTTTTCCTAAGTCTTGCCCCACTCGCCAACCTTTACCAGTAGTCTGTTTAATTACCATATTCATAGCTTTTGATAATTGAGAGATCGGTATCCTTGACCCGTCTCTTACATAAGTAGCATTTGCTACTTCAAAAGCTCTAAAAGAACATTCAATTGCTTCTTCTGCTATCTCAACGTAGGGAGTTGTTAAGGCTTTTGTTACCGAAAGTCCTCTTCACCATCCACACACACTTGTTTTCCTTTTATGATGAATTTTACCTTCTGATGTAGTAATAAAGGTATAGCTTCGATCGTGTGAATCCAAGGTCTTCCAAGTAGATAACTATATACTGGAGTTATGTCCATTACTTGAAATATGATATTGAAGGTACAAAGACCAATCTGTAATGGGATCTCTATATCACAATTACCTCTCTCCGTGCCCCGTCAAATGCTCTTACAATCATATGACTATTCCACATGTGAGAGGGATCCACTGAAAGTTTTGATAATGTCGTCAGAGGCATAACATTAATAGACGATCCATTGTCAATCAACACTTTGGCCATAGTGTGAGACTTGCACTTGACAGTAACATGTAAGGTCTTAATACTACCACATCCTTCCGGAGGTATTTCATCATCATTGAAGGTGATAAAATTTGAGGCTATAATATTTCCAACCATGTGGTTTACCTTTTCAACAAAAATGTTATGCTCGACATAAGCTTAGTTAAGCACTTTTAGCAAAGCATTCCTATGCGGCTCAAAATTCAGTAGTAATGACAGTAAGGAAATACGAACTGATAGTTTATTTAGTTGGTCCATCACACTATACTCACTGTGTTTGATGATCTTCAGAAACTCACAAGCTTCTTTTTTTTATATCGATTTGTTAACTTGAACTTTCGAGCTTACCACCGATTGGGAATCTTGGCTTTCCTTTACATCTTCTTCTCCTATCTTGCCTTTCCCTTTCCTGGCCCTTTCTGACATTTCAAAAGTGTAAATTCGACCACTTCGGATCATTCCTCTTATTCTCGCTATGTTGGCGGTATACTCCGTGCTCGGACTATTAGAGGTTATATTAGCCCTCGCATCACTACATCATAATCATATCGCCATGATACTACTTTGTTGGTCTGATAAGGGAATGGACTAGGGACATTAATGGTCATTGGTGTCCTGAGAGAGAAGATAATTTTCTCAGTTAGGGGCTCTGGTTTCTCATCATAGTAAATAGTGAGGGATTTGGGGATAAAAGACTTGCTAGAACGCTCGTCACCCACTGTATTCACACTATTTCCATCATATTCATCATAAAATTCAATGATGGGCTCATCCATCAAGCTTTGTAATGTTTGCTTAAAGACCTCACAACTTCGGATCGAATGTCCAATTGTTCTCCCATGATATTTACAAAAATGGTCAAGGTCTTCATGACTGCCATTGTCATCCAAAAATAATGGTTGAATCATGCCCGTCTCATATAAACAGTCATACACCTGTTCAAAAGAGGTCTTTACTTCATCCGTGCATCTTTTGATCTTCATATATTTTTCCTTACCCACCATATTGATTTTCCCTTCGGTATGATCCGACAAAGGGTTTCCATTGACATTTGGCTTGAATTTAGTATCAAAAGATAAAAGCCCATCATTTATCAAACCTTGCACCTTGTGTTTATATACCGTGCAATTTTCAGTAGAGTGTCTTACAACTCCATAATGATAATCGCACTTGGCATTAGGATCATACCAACTTGGGTAAGGTGGTCTTAATGGTTTCATAGAAGTGGGAGTGACAAGGTGGCCTTTCATTAACTGGGGGTACAAATCGGTGTAAGACATAGAAATTAGGTCAAAATGAGGTCTTTCCCAATTGTTATTATTCTGTGAGTTTCTTTGATTGCTGTTTGGGTATGTTGGTCGGGTAAATGGTCGAGCTGGAGGTGTAGGGGTGTAATTGGATGGTTGAGGGCTAAAACTTGGTCTGGGTAGCGATTGTTGGGGTGCTTTGTAATGGTATGGTTGTTGAGAGATTTGGTTTGTGGCAGAGTAGTAAGGGGGTATGGATTATACAGGACAAAAGAATGGTGTGATGGATTTCTATGAGCGACGACATGTGTCTCCTGCTATTTTTTCCTTAAAGTTACTGTCTTCTTTTTAGACCTTTTAATTTTATCACTTTTGATAGTGTTCTCTATCATCTCCCCTGAAATTACTATGTCAAAAAATTTTTTTGTGGCATTTCCCATCAATCTATCATAATACAGAGCCTTCAGTATATTGACGAATAGCACGGTTATCTCTTTTTTAATTAGTAACGGTTGGACCTGGGCCGTTGCATCTTTTCATCGATGTGCATATTCTTTGAAGGTTTCCATTGACTTTTTTTTCATATTTTGTAATGACAACCTATCAGGGGCTGTATCCAAGACGTGCTTATACTGAGCAAGAAAAACTTTACCCAAGTCTTTCCATGAATGGATCTTGCTCTGATCTAACTGCATGTACCATTTAGCTACTGAACCAGTCAAACTATCTTGAAAACAGTATATCAATAGTTTATCATTATGGGTATGACCCGTCATCTTTCTACAAAACGTGGTGATATGAGCAGAATGACACTTTGTCCCATCGTATTTTTTAAAATTTGGGGTCTTGAATTTTGGTGGGATAACCAAGTCAGGCACTAGGCTGAGCTCATTGGTAACAATAACCCCATAAATGTCATTACCTTCAATCGCTTTGAGCCTCTCTTCGAGTTGGTCATACTTGTCTCGAATTTTTGAATTTATAAGAGGTCCTGACATTTCGTGAGACTTCTCTTGTTCAATAGGGTCATCAAGATTTGGTACCATGGTGGGATCGACTGGGATGGGTCCCGAATTGGTATTCAAGTGGGTTGGTTGTTGACTTGCAGAATGATTGACATAGGGGTATGGCTGTGTACTTGGTGGTTGTATGTGTATACCCCTAGGAATTTGAACCTGAACCTGAGGTAGAGTGAATCTCGGAGGGTATAATGGCTTTTCCATATTGACCTCATCTCTTATCCTTGATGCACCAGCGACTCTTTTTCCTTTCATTGATCCAATCAACAGTTGTCTTAATTCAACCATTTGTTCTTCAATTTTTTGTTGTATTTCCATCACTCTTTTTTGTATCTCCTTCCGTGCTCTTTTGACCCTTTCAAATCTAGCTGTATTCTCTTCTTCCATGGCTTGAGTCTGAGAACGAGTATTATATCTATGCGAAATTGACGAATTTTGGTTCCTTGGCTTTGCTATCCTTAAACCTTAGTTTATTAGCCATGAATTAGATCGCATGATATAGTGTCATTGATATTATTATTAGTATGAAAATACGTGCATGAAATGAATGAAATGCAAATTAGGGTACTATCTTAGATCGATCGAAACAAAAAGAAACTTTCATTAACCATAGGAGTCTTTATACATCATTCTTGCATTAAAGCCATAAAAACATTTGATTTGAGCATATTACTCCCTAGCTTCATACAAAAAGTGCAATAATCTTTGACTGTGGCCTTGGGTTGGTACAATCTCTTGTTCCAGTGCTTCTACCTTTTCAACCATATTGCTTGCTTTTCGAATAGCCTTGTAGATTTGAGTAGTAAGATGTTCGATGTATTGCTGCCTCCCTAAACTTTTCGCTCTCCACATTTCTCGAGCATCTACCTCTATATTGCAAGTGCAAGCCCAATAATCTTCTCTATCCTGCCACTCAGTCAAAATCTTATCTATGTGACTCTGATTACTTGTCAATTGAAGCTCCAAGCTCATTAATTCATGCTCTAAGGCTTTTTTCTCACTTTGTAAATCGAAGTTCTTGCTTTGCTCCCTCCTTAGTTCAGCTTTCAGCTTTTCACTTTCTTTTTGGTGCCAAGCTACCTTTTCAAAAGCTCCTGAAGATTTTTCTTTCCATTCTTGCTGTTCTTTGGTGAGTGTGGAGATCATTTCTTTATTTTCTTGAGCTCTGTTCTTCCAATATTCCACCATGTCTTGTAGTTCTTCCACATCCTTCTTGGATCCCTTCAAAGGTCTACTATCCAACCTCAATTTTTTATTTTCTTGATGTAGATTTTATAGATCCTATTTCAATACTTTTCGTTTTTTAGTCAACTTCTGTACTGCATCATTTCTCATCATCAAATCATATCTTAGTTGGTTAACCTGATCCTTCATAGCCATCTTTTCTTTCTCTAACCTTTTCTTTTCAATCTCAAACTCTCGTTGACGATCTCAAGAGTCGACAATACCGGTATTAAAATAGGAGCTGGTAATTTCTCTAAAACATCAACTGGTAGAGGCCTAATTTCATTAACCCTTTTCATCATTCACGCAAGGTAACCTTTAGCAACATTATCTGTGAATCTAGTTGGGCTCATTCGGTTGACCTGCTTTCATGCTTGGATGATTTCACGAACTTTTTTCACGTAACTGGGTGTCCCATAATCAAACTCGAGTAAACTAAGTCCATAAGTCATAGGGATAAACTGCCGTGAGTCATATTGTCTTTAAACCATAAGAGACGCATAACTCACTGCCCCCTATATTCCTAACAAAGGTACCCATGACTCATCTCTACAACTATATAAGATGACCATCAAAAGCATCCATGATGCCCTCCATGTTACTTCTTTGCTAGTGAGCTTCAGAAAGAATGCCAACCATTGACCTTTTGTCCAATCTTTCCTCCATTATTTAGCAATAAGCTCCTTAATAGAACTGAAGTGAACGAAGAATGGCCAAAATGATGTCTTTTCTTTTCCCCACAAATGGCTTCTAAGCCAGATAAAAAGTAATTGAGCACACCTCATAAATCGTCCTTCACCCTTTCTTCGATAAAAATTAAATGATTTAATAGTCTCTGCCAAAATAGTTGGTGAAAGGTTTATACCTTTATCTAATTGTTCAAAGAAATCCACCACTGATGTTTCTATATGTCTTAAAACCTTAGGGAATATCATCAATCCATAGACGGCCAAAGCAAACACATCTAACCCCTGATCAATATCAATATACTTTCTTATGTACTCGAGTAGAAAAGCTGATGGAATGGTCTCAACCTCATTCTTTTTTTTCTTGTGCTTGTCTATCTCTTCAACCTCCACTTGCATGATCTTAGCTAACTTCTTTCTATATCCGATAGTCTTATGCTCTTTTCAATAGATTTTATCTTGATTGGTAGACTCTATCCGGAGTAAAGAAGAATATTCTTCGATCGTGGGGGCCAAGTCTTCTTGGTTGAATATAAAGCATCGATAAGATGGATCCCAGAACTGTATTGCGGCTCTCATCAACTGTTCATCAACCTTCACTGACATAAGCAATGCCACATCCTCATATTTTTTTAAAAAAAATTCTTTTCTCTCTGTTCTCCATTGTTTCCAAATGGCTTCCAATTCTGATATATTATTCTGACTGAGATCCATATGCATTGACTGTGGTAGCACTGATATGTGACCATCTACTAAGCAATCTCTTTCCTTCCTCTGAGCACCTTATGAATGGCTCTTGACCTCTAAGTAGCTCTTACACATGGATGACATCCTTTAGGTTTTTTGAAAGTTTTTCTTGCTAAAGATGGGTCTAAAACAATACCCTCTGAAAATATGGTACCTATATGATGCATGCAACAAAATTGAAAACAACAAAAGAATTAAACAAATCAATAATGTAAATAAAAAAAATAAACAAAAATGAGTAAATGAATGAACAAGCATAACATACGTCATAACAGAATATACATAGTGTCCTAACTTAGGTAATTTTCTCATAGAAGGGACAGTATGGCTCTATCCTAAAGTCGGACCTTATGGCACACTATATGCCGGGTTAAGATTTACGTGTCTAAAGGTTCCCAGACTATTCCTCACATCATTATCCATTATAGACTAGTAAGGCTCCTCGATCCTCACCCATTACAGGTTACTAACGGAACGGGTTCAATCTGAGTGGAAATATTTTGCTAGCAAATGTGGAGGTTATCACCTCACGAGAGCGTAGCTACTTTACTTCCTCCTAAAAGGGATAGAGCCCGGGTCTAGAGCTCATGCATGAATATGCAAAGTGTGTATTAATTAAAATAATGTATTAATTAAAATAACATGAATAAATCATAATCACAAAATCAAAATAAATTAATAACTAACATACAATTTGTTTTATTTATTAACATATATATATTTTTTTGAAAAATCAAGGTGAAGGAAATTAAAGGAAATGTCAAATAAAACCAATTAAATCCAACAATTCTTAATAGTGCATAATTAAAAGTTTTAGCTTGACTCTCGAATTTTTTTCCCAGTGGAGTCGCCAAGCTGTCGTAACGATTTTGAGACCGCCAGACATAAAACGAGTTTGAAAATTGAAGAAAATAAAAAAAGGGGAGTCGCCACCAATCTTTGTTAGGATATGATTGGCCACCAAAAAGGTTATTTTTTGATAAAACTATAAAAACAGGTTTAAAGTTTATCAAAAAGATAAATTTCGATCCACAAAAAACCAAGTTGAGTCCGAGAGTTGGTTACGCATGGGGAAGGATTAGCACCCCCACCACGCCCATAAATTGGTACCATTTAATTATGCGCTGTTTTCGGTGTTGGATAAAAATGATTTTAATTTGAAATTTAACACAAATTCCCTTCACTTGAAAAAAATAAAATTTTGCTAAAATATTTATTTAGAACTATTGAGAAAATCTTTAAGTTAAAGAATTATCTTAAAATTCTCCATCGTCTAGGCAGAATTTAAAATAACTCTTTTCGCCTAAGATTTAATACAATAACCCTTAAAATGAAATAACAATCTTTATAGAAAATAATTGTTAGTGACTCTCCAACATCTAGGCAAAGTACCAAGAATTATTTCTTTCGGAATATTATTTTTATTTTATTTTATAATATCACAAAAAGATTTTTTTTAAAAGTATTATTTTTTTTTTACTATAAAAAATTTTATCATCAAACAACAAATTAAAGAGAGAATAATGCAATCAATTATTGATGATAACATGCCAATGTATGTATGCTAATGAATGTCATTTACAATGAAATGCAATTTAAGAGTTTGATTCTTAAATATAATGAGACCACCTTGACTCTCCAACATCTAGGCAAAGTTTAGGTGCGGCTGTTTATATTTAAGATCCTAGTTTTATTATACTTTTTATTTATTAATTTTATTATTAATGTGAATTAAGAACTCGTGTGAAAATACTTATCGAAGTAAAATTTCCTAAATACTCCATCATCTAAGCGGCATTCGGGAACAAATTACTTCAAATAGAATTTTCACACGTATCTTTAGGATTGTTAGGAGGTTTTGAATCTTAGGGGATTTTGAATTTTTAGGGGTTTTAAAAACTTAGGATTTTGAAAATTAAAAATTAGTGTTTAAGATTTAAGTAAAACGCGAACATCTCTAAAAATCTCCATCATCTAGGTGAACTTTCGGAGCAAGTTCAATTTTTTATAATTTTTCAAAACTAATTAAAAATTTCTTATGTGTTTTTTTTTATGAAAATTTATTCATAATAATTTCTCAACATCTAGGCGGAATTATCTTTTAAAAAAATATTTTTTATTCCATCTAACATCTAGGCAGGGAAAATAATAAAAATTATTAATTTTTTTTAACATTTTTAATATATATTTTTAATTATTACTTTCATTTTTATTATTATTAAAACAATGAAACATTTATTCTAACAAATTTAAAAATTTATCATGCAAGAATAAATAAAACAAACTCAGAATAACAAAAATAATAATATATAAAAAAAAATTTAGAAAATTCAAAAAAAAAATTTTTTTACCTGAACCGGACCGGTCAATGGTCCGATCAACGCTGGTATGGGTCGGTCTGACCAGTTCGATCAGCGGTTCAGGTTCCGACAGTTCGGGTGATCCGACGGTTCAAATCGGTTTACTGGTGGTTCATTTGAACCGGTTCAAGGTTGACTGAAACGGGTTGACGGGTCCATTTACATGGATCTCGAGTTGGATCCGGGTCCACGCGTGGATCCTCTTTGGTTGAAACGATGTCGTTTTGGGTTTTTTCCTAAACGATGTCGTTTTGAGTTTTGCTTTCCTATATATAGCTGAAGATTTTTTTTATTCATTATTTTTTGTTTTAGAAAAAAAAAAGGGAGGGAGAGAGGGAGAGAGAGCTCTGGCAGAGAGGTCTGGCTGTCCACCGTCCGATCACCGGAGAACCACACCGATGCCACTGGTCACCGTCGATGGTGGTCGCCGGTGGCCGAAAAATTACTAAAATTCACCGCGATGCTCCTCTCGGCCTCCTGAGTTCAGATTCAAGGTCCTTTTCGAGAGAACAAGCCCTGATCGACGTGGATCGGGGTTTGAACTTTTTTGAGTTTGTTGTTTTCCTTTTTTTTTTTTTGTAAAACCAAGGCTGATCTGATTCTTTTTTTGTTCTTGCAGGAAGCTTGGCGCTGAGGTTCCTCCCTGCGGGGAGGATTGTGTTTGTTTTTTTCATGTTTTGTGTAGATCTGTTTTTACGTTTCTGTTTGGGTATGGGTTTGGTGTGGTGTTTATGGTTGTTGAAAGTATTTTGATGGGGTGTAGTTCGTCTGAAAGTTTTCGAAAGGGGTTCCGAGGGCTTTCGAAAAAGAAGGTTCGAGGGAGGCTTAGCTTTTTGGAAAATGGTGGTTTTTTTTTTTTAGCCCCTCGTAGGGAAAAGGGCTGTGGATTTTAAATAGCTTTAAGGGAATCTGGGTGGCTGTAGGTAGGCTGGTGAGTAGTTGGTCGGTGGCTGTAGGGTGGCTGGTCAGGGGCGGCAGCAGTGCCAGCCACCCTACTTTTTGTTTTTTTTTAATTTTTTTGTTTTGTTTTTGTTTTAGTTTTATTCTTATTATTTTTTTTATTTTTTATATAATTAATAATTATTTTTTAAAAAAATATTATTATTATTATTATAAAAATTATTAATATTATATTAAAATAAAAATAATAGGCCCGGACAAAATCGATGTCTACATCAATATAACCAAATATCAATATATAAAAAAATATTTTGTAGTGGTACGTGCATCTTTTGTTGTATGCTTTACATAGATATAAATTTAGTGCTTTTGCAAGAAAATGTACCCACCTAGCTTTGGAGCTTTTTGTTAGTGCATCTTCTTTTCTTTTGTTTATATCTATTTTGTTATCCTATCTTTTACAGAGATCGAGATAAATATAAATGCTTTGGCAAGCAAATGCATCCACCTATCACGTTGCTTGCGTCGTTTTCTTCTCTCATAGTTTCTTTGGTTTTCCTTGATGATTTTTTTTTATGAAGACCTTTTTTTTTGGATAAGATTAGATTTTATAATCTAAAATAAAAATCATGACATAATATAAAATAATACAAATAAAAAAATAAAAGTGATACAATATAAAATTTTGTCAAATTTAATATATAAATTTAACAAAATTAAAAAATATATATTTTATATTTTTATATTAATAAAAATTATAACACATAATTTTCATATAAAATATGATACAAATATATAAATTATTAATATTTTATATGATATAAATATATAAATTATCAAATATAAATAAAATTAAAAAAATTAAAGTAAAGCTTATCAATAGGCATAATTATAAATAAAAAATTATTTAAAATTTAAATATCTTACACATTACTTTTTAAAAACATTATATAAATAAATTGATTTATAAGCCATTTGTGAAATTCAAATGCTAAATATGTAAATGAATTTATATTTAAACTTTAAATATGTTAAATCAACCCTTGCTTTTGTAGTTGATTTGTGTGCCATTTGCGATATTCTAAAGCACACCAAGACCTTGACATTTTTTAAAAGTTAAAATGTGCTGTAAGTTTTTAAACTTTTTTATTTTTATAATGAATAATTCTTATGGTAATTTGGTTTTCAACTACCTCATTTTAAATCTCTAAGTGGAAAGTCAAATTAAACTATTCAATAAATCACATACTGTTAATTGTTGGTGGAGGGAGGATGTGCAATTGATTTGTAATTGATTTGCAATTGATTTGCAATTGATTTGATATTAGTTTTTGTTCTTGGAAATAACAATTATAAAATTCTAAAGAAAAAATACAAAAGAAAAATTAATTATAGAGGTCAAGCTAAATTATAAAAATAATATATATATCAAAGAATTATTTCAATGGATTAAAAATATTTAATTATATTATCAATGATAAAATGTTCAACTCATAAAAATACAAATAATAAAATAATTAACATACATATATAGTTAGCAAATCAATTAAACAAAAAATTGAAAGGCATAAAATAGAAAAAACAGCTTCAATGACTTAATTATAATTATATTTAATGAATTTATTTATTAACATAAACTACATGCCCAATTATTTTTACAACAATAAAGAAACAAACTCCATACATCATTAAGATGCACAATAATAAGTTTTGATCTCCTTATATTTGTATTTTTATTTGATATAAAAATCATGTTTTATTTTTAATAAAAGTCTAGTTATAAAAAAGGAGACTAATAATAAAAAAATTCATTTATATTAAAATTTATAAAAAAAAATTAGTAATGGTATTTTAATCAATCACATTTAAGACTTTTGGAGTTAAATTTTATTAAGGGTATTTTAGTTAATCACTTTTAGCACATTTTGAGTTTAATTATAATAAATAAGTCTAATAATAAAATATTCATTTAAATTAAAATTTATAGAAAAAATTTACTAAGGGTATTTTGAGTCAATCACTTTTAATGCTTTTAAAATTAAAATTTTAAGATTTTAAATAATTTAATTTCACATAAATTCTATTTTTAATTTTAATTGTTTTAAATTAAATTTAAATAAATTAACAAAAGTTATATATTTAAAGATAAATTTGTTCATTTAAATATTTATAGTAGTTTTTAAATTAATCAATTTTAACATTATTGGAATTCATACTTTTATATATAAACGATAGATAAAATATATCTATCTTAGAAACTCACTTCATACAATAGGAACAAGTCTAAATTTTGCTTGTGTGGTAACCATAGAGTAATCGATAGCAATTTGTTTATATAGATGCACAATATCAGCAAATATATATTTATAAATAAAGTAAAAATGCAATTTGAGCTTTGAAAACCATGGCCAATTGAACGCATGCTATATGCTACCTAGCTAGCTACTTGACAAGGAATAGTTAATATAGTATTACCAAAAATAACATTTATAGTCAAGGAAAATCTTGTACAATTGGCAAATTATTGGACCGTTTAAAATTGTTTTTTGTTTTTTTTTTTTCAAAAATTCTGCTTTTGTTTGTTTTGTTTAATTGAATTTTGAAAACATAAAACATATTCAATAATTAATATTTGATAAAGGAAGGGGTTGTAGGTGAAATTCAAATCTCATACTTACTAGATATAATTTTTTTAAAATAATTATACAAATCATCTAAGTTTGACTCTGAATTTTTTGATAAATAGCATTGTCACCAGTCAAAAACAAATATTATTCTTTCATCGTGATTCACATGATCTGAGGAGAACTATACAAGTTAGAGAATATATGATATAACCTATTCGTTAAGGTAATTCATGGGATAAAAATTATTAGAATAAATTATTTAACTAAAGAGAACATGATTGCGTTGTACTAACCAATAAATCAAAAGGTATTGTCTTTTATAATATTAAAATTTATTGGCCGAGTAAAGATTAAGTGATAACCCAAGGCACAACGAATGGAATAAGAGCAAAGAATGATGAAGACATAAAAAAAAGGCAAGAGGAGTCCATGATTTGGTTCAGGAAAATACTATAACTACCTGCCTTGGCTTAATTAGATCGAATAAGAGAGCCTTAAAAATTAGCCAAATTAATTATAATGATGCAGCTGAATCCCTCAGTTAGCTCATCCATTTCCTCTGAACAGTTTGTGCAAGTGGAGGCTATCACCTACATGGACCATGATTTGTTCAAAGCTGCGGCGGATGGTGACGTGGAACTATTTAATAAGTACCAAGGTGGTCTTCATTGCCTGGTTGATGGAAGCAAAAACACAGTGCTTCATATTCACTCCAGAACTGGAGGACGAAAGCCAGTAAAAAATGTTAAAAGGTTTCTGTGTTTTCAGAAAAGGGTATTTCAAAGAGAGTTCTGCAATAACTTTGTGGAGCAACTTGTCGACAAGTGCCCATCGCTGCTACTGCAACGCAATGCCAACTGGGAAATCCCATTGCACATTGCAGCAAGACATGGGCATTCTGGCATAGTCAAAGTCCTTATTGAACGCGCCAATGTAGTGCTACATGAAGACCCCGAGAGAGGGTTGGATGCAACCGGGGCGAGGCAGATGCTGAGAATGAGGGATGAGGAAGAAAACACTGCTTTCCATTTGGCCGCTCGATATGGTCATCTTGATGTGTTGCGACTATTGGTCAAAGAAGATCCTGATTTTGCTTTCTCCGCTAATACAAGCGGTGAGACTCCACTCTACTTAGCTGCCGAGGGAGGATATCACGGTATGGTTACTGAGATGTTAGATAATTGCAAATCAACGGTTTATGGCGGCCCCCATGGAAGAACAGCTTTACATGCAGCAGTCCTGGCCGGAGATGAAAGTAAGTGATCAGTTCATTATTTTGTGTTGTTGTTGTTGTTGTTGTTTTGGGATAATTAACTCAATGGCTGTTCTCGTTGCTTTTTCTGCCAATGGGATAATCTTCCTCATCATTCTAAATAACGTAAGCTCTGTTTCTCCCCTGGCCAAACAAGGAAAATAAAACAAAACAAATGCATGGTCTTGGTCATTCATTTTTCAAAATTAAATAAATTCACATGTATTGCTGTTGTCGAACTTTATCTTTTTGTTGTGTTTTGGTAATGACAGATACAGTAAGGAAACTAATAGAGGCAAAAATGAAACTAACCAAACAAACCGATGACAATGGGCGGACTCCACTCCACTATGCTGTGCATTTCGGTAAACGTTCAATTGCCAAAGTTTTGTTGGAAAAAGATGCATCTGCTGCTTATATAAGTGAAAAAGAGAGAGGGATGTCGGCTCTTCATATGGCAGCTTGGCAAGGCGAGCAAGGGATAATGGAAGAAATTATCTCCAATTGTCCAGGTTGCTGCGGAATTGTGGACAAAAGAGGCTGGAATTTTCTTCACTTTGCTGTCGTTGCAGTATCTCCCAAAAAACTTAAGAGATTCTTAGTTGATTACAAGATTAATGATTTCACAAATAGAAATCTTTTTCATGAAAAGGATGCTAATGGGTACACGCCTATCCATATCTACTTCGCGGGGCCTGCTCGTCAGCTCCTTGGCTGGTTTTCTTTTAATTCTTTTCTTCTAGATCGTGAACTTCAAGTAAGAGGTTGGAAGTCCTGGCAATTTTCCGACCAAATGACACGAAAGAAGGTATAAAGCTTTACCCTGCCCATCTCAAAATCTTAATTCGAAACTTTTAAAATGAAGTCTTAAATTTTAATTATTGGGATGTCACATTAGAGACAAATATTATACTAATAGATAATGAAATATAAATATTTAATAAAAAGATTGTGTAGAAATAAAGTTAAAAAATGAGAAAATGTTACAACAAAGGCTTTTAACTTTGTTTATCTAGTTTAAAAACTGAATCACCAATATATGGATAAGTAAAATTCACTAGTAGTTCATGAACTTCTATGATATATATATCACTTTGATGCATGACCAAAAAAAAAAAAGTTTTTCCATGAATAACTTTTTAGAAAAGTTTATGATTTATCTTTTGTTAGTCAACAATCAATCAAAATATGTATACAAGTATCACTTGTCTACCCCCTAGGACGGAGAAAATTTATATAAAAATTTTTAGGTGAAGTTTGTAAAGTTTTTTTAAAAATAATTTAATAAAAATTTTAATAGAAAATTCAAACCAATAAATTGATTAAGTTTAATGTGAAGATTAATAATATGTAAAAAAATTATTAAAAAAATAATTTATAATTTAAATTTAATCTGTACTTATTCAATAATATCAATATTTTTACTAAAAATATCCATTTAAAAGTATAAATTAAAATTTATTAAATTTTTTTTTTCAAATTTTACATGTTTAATATACGTAACAAAACATTTTAAATTTTAATTTTATTTAATCAATTTTAATTAAAAATTCCATGAATTTTACGTACAAAATTTCATCTAAATCTTTATTCGGTGCATAGATATGACATGTTTCAATGACTTGTGAAGTAGGTGTGAGTAAGATGAATCTCACTTAATAAATTTAAAACTTGCATGTGGCCCACGTGTGAATCCTGTCACGTGTTTGTATTTAAATCACAATGTTTGCATGAACATTTTTTTAATTTTTTAATTGTTGATTGACAAAACGATGGATAGTGATTTTTTTTTTAAAAAAGATATATATCTTTTATGTCATGAATGAAAATGATATATTTATAAAAATTGTGAAGTACCCGTGAATTTTACTCATTGACTGATAAATGCTAATCATTCCTTAAATCGACGATTATCGTTGCAGAAACATATTCGCCAATTGTTGAATGACATTGGTGATAATGCAGAAGTGGAAGGGTTACGGGTTCACCCAAACTTCAGAGAAAAGGTAAAGGACGAGGATGATGTCTCCTCCATCGAAGTTGTGGAAAAAACACGAGAGACCCATTTACTGGTGGCAACGCTTGTAGCAACCGTAACATTCGCCGCAGCATTCACCGTACCTGGTGGATACAAAAGTGATGAGCAAGGTGATGCAACCTTAAGTCGTGACCCAGCTTTTAAAGCCTTCATTATAACAGATACCCTCGCATTTGTTTCCTCTCTTTTAGCGGTCCTGCTTCATTTTCTCTTGGTATTCCTGAAGTGGAGTCTAGTTAATCTTCGATTTCAGGTGATTGGTCTGGCAGATGTCCTAACTTTTTCTGCGATGATAGCAATGGTGATTGCTTTCAGCACAGGCAGTTATGCAGTGTTACAATCTTCCATGGGGTTTGCTATCGCCACATGTTCCCTTGGCCTCACCTTCATTCCGGGTTTGCTCATTGCTTATGCCATTTATTACTTCTTTCTCTTATGAAGGATACCATAGTTACCCCCAACTACAAGCCTGCTACTGCCATAAAATTAATTAAAATGCAAAATGCCGACTGTTTCATTTCTATTGCTATATATGAATCAATGAAATAAAGGGGCATTAATTCAAGGATTCGATGTGGTTATTGCTCAAGTTAAAACAAGTTACAAATTCCTTTCTGCCCCTTAGTTTCTAAGCTATTAATGTTTCATGACGCTTTTCATTTTTGGCAATAAATATACTGTTTATTTTTTTTCTCATCCACTCTATATCCGTCCTTTATATAATAGTCCGTCCATCTTGGTTTTTTTGGACTCTTTTCGTATTCTCTTTCAAATTTTGAACACCCACCGTTGCTAAAGCTTTTAGTATGTAATTCCACAGGTCATTTATATCGAGGTCTTAATTTGGAGTTTACATACACTGAATTTTTTTTGAAAAATTTTTAATATGATTGACTTAGGCTCATTTACAACTCATAAAGAGTCCAGCCTACGACTTAACTCATTTAGAAACCCAAACAAAGTCTATTTAAAGCCCGTAAAAAAATCTTTTTAAGAGTTCATAAAATACATCTATATTTAAATATGTAATAAACAAAAAAAAAAAAGAGACTCATATGGTTATTGTCAAACTTTTTAGCATGAAATTTATATGGATAATACTTTTTCATATGGATACATAAGAAATAAAGAATAAATTAAGCAAGTAAACTCCAAAATCAATTCTAGTCAAATTTAGTTAATAGTGTTAAAATTAGTCAAATAAAGTTAAAATTGTACAATTTGATCAAAATGAATAGAAACGAATTCAATCTTCAAAATTCACAACCTAATTAGAATCAACGTGATTTAAAGTTAAAATTAATGATTTTTTTAAAGCACTAAAAATTTTTATTGCATTTGAGAAAGTACAAAATTATCAAAATGACTTTTAAGAGTATTTTGATAATTTAACATTCCCAATGTCAGTTTTCATAAAACTTTTCATATATTAATTTCATGATATTTGATAATTTTTTGTACATTCTAAATCACAAGTAATACATTGAAAGGTGTGAAAATACAAAAATACATTTTAGAGATATTTTCATAATTTGACCTTTTCAAACTCAGATTTTCATGAAAATTTTTAGATTTCAATTTTATATTTTATAATATTTCATAATTTGTAGTGCTTTAAAATCTCAAAATGAGTATGGGAATATTAATTTATAAAAAAATGGCCCAAATACTGAAACTTTGTACTAAAGGTAAAATAATATTTTCATGTAGTTTAAAGGCTATAAAAATATAATATTTGCAGTAAATAATGTGGACTAGTAAATTTTATATTGAATCTTGATCTAATGGCTAAAGATTAATCTTTGAAAAAAAAAAAGAAATTGACTCTTGGTTGAGATTTAATCCAAAGGTTTATATTCAATCTTTCAAAGATATTTTGAGGGGCTTTCTTCTTTACAAAAGGAGGAGAAGGAAGAAAAAAAGAACGTGGAAGGGTGGCTGGTTTTAAAATGAGAAGGAGGAGAAAAAGAAACGGGGGCTGGAAAGGAAAGAAAAAAAAGGGTAAAAAAAAAGGAGGAAAGAAAAAGTTTACGGAAACACAAAAGTGAAGGAAAATTATAAAAGGAGAACCCTACAACCAAAAAAAATAAAGAGAGAACGAGGAAAGGCTGTACAGCGAAAAAGAAGCAAAATAAACTTCAGAACCAAAAAGGTGATTTCTTTGATCCCATCTCAAGCATTTCATAATGTCATTCCTTATTTTCTATGTGTTTCTTCACGTGAAATACAAGACATAAATGGTTATTATATCCTATACATATAGGAACGTTCTCCTTTCTAAGTTTTTTTTTTTCCTTTTTTCTAATAAAACATAAAAAAAAAAGTTCACAAACATGATTGAGGATTCGGTTCCATCAAAAAGAAAAAAAAAAAGGAGGCTGTAACTAAAATAAATGGTTCTTGGATAAGTTTAAAAGCTGGTTTTCTTTTCTTTACGTGAAACTTTGGAAGTCGTTAACTTTCTTGAGTGGGTCATTAAAAAGGATAAGCTGGGAATCAGATGGAGTTTCATTTTGCTTTTGATTGAAAAGAAACCACATGGTTCTCTCCTTCCACATCTGTCCTCACGTGAAAGGAAAAAAGCTCTGTTTGTTGTCAACAGCTCCAATGGTGATTTCCTTTTTTACAGCACAGGGGCTTGGGTTCATGTTGTAGCGGGCGCTCCTTGACTGGTATAATATAAAAGGTTTCTTCTTTTTCAGAAAGCTAGTGCCTTTCAAAACCCGAGGAGAAACTTAAAAACTTTGTCCTTGTTATGTTCCGCTCGTCCTCTTCTTTTCTTTCTATTTGTGGCATTTTCCTGGTAAAAACTTGGGACTTCATCTTGGTCGGGGTCATGTATTTAGTTCATGCTCTTCTTGCATAAAATTTATAGGGAGAGTTTAAGGCACTATCAATCTTGGCACCCACTGTTTACATTTAAAGCTTATGTTTGATACATGTGTTCAGTTCATGGGCGGGAAAAGCATGAAACTTTGGCTGTAGAATGATTAAAAAAAAGGAGGAATCTCGCAGTTCAGAATTTTTTTTAACAGATTTTGAAGCGTAAGTTACACACGCCGTTAAATTAACTAACAGTGCAAAGATGGCTATTAATATTGCCAATTACGATGCCAAGTAGGATACATCATTATCTGATTCGGCATTACAGTTTTGTTACAGTTAGAACCTTAATTGTTACAGTTTATCAAAAGTTAAGTCATTTGAGCAACCTTTTAAAAGTTGGTTCCCAAATTGAGGACATAGCTAGCTAGACTAAAATGCAACGGTATAACCTAAATGCAAAGGTATCTATTTTGTAATGATGAAGTTAATTGATCGAATAAAGATTAAAGTGGTAAAGCACAATGATTGGAAAGGGATACCGTCACATGATTGCCACACTTTTGTTAGGCCCCCTTTGAAAATGCTGTTAACTATTAGGAATTGATAATCTTTGATTGAGGATTTTTATTGGCCTTAATTTGATGCAGTAAACATTAAATTTAGTTTTCATGGGACAAGAATTTACTACTGGGATCATATAGGTTTCTTTGTTCTTATTTTCAGAGAAAATTGTCATGTAACTTGGAAACATTGTAGCCTTTGTATTAAGGCAATTTAGAGGATCAGATCACATCAGATGGCCGACCATTTTTATTGGTCTTTGGCAACTTCAGTTGTGGTGGTTCTGTAATCTTTGCTTGATGAGGAAAATTGTGTGGCAAGTGAAAATTTGCAAAAGCCATATTCTTACAAGCGGTATTGATACTATAGTTACTCTCACGCATTTAATGGTTCTTATACTCATACAAGAGAGTACAACCTCTTTTTAAACTCATATATATAATCTTTCGAAATTTTTTTTTTCAATTCTAAAGTGTTGCTATTGAAATCTTTTTATCCCCTGTAGGCAATATAATCTTGTCTCATAAATCATAAGATTTTCCTTGTTATATTTCAGAGCTTATTAGTTGCATTTCTGGATGTGTTTTAATTGCACATTCTGTGTTTTTTCATTTATTTGTTTAATGAATAGCTCATGTTTACTTAAAAAAAGAAAAGAGAAATTGAATGTGACAAGGCTAGTAGCTTGCATAGTTGATTCTCTGCAAGATTTTGCTCATAATGGTATTTGTTACAGGGAGTTGTGCTCTCAGCATTAGTCTACTACCTACAAACATGGTGTATCAGTAATAAAGGACCAGTTTTCGCAGTGATGTTCTCTCCACTGGTCGTTGATTTTTAGCCATATTCTCTGCAATTCTTTTTCCTTTTCTCATTATTTCACTAACAAGTTCCTATTTTCTTTATAATTTAACTTTTTTTATTTATTTTGTAGGTATTTTTATTATTGTACATTGAAAGTATTTATTTATATGACTTACATATATTACCAACTATTTGTATAGAATTTGTAATATATATGTATTTTTTGTATTTTTATTTAATAGAATTCATAAACAATTTTATAAAATATTGTACATTCTTTTATAAATAAAATGGAGTATTTTGTTTACTTATTTTTTTCTATTTATATATATTTAGTATTCATGTAATTACTTTAAAAATAAATTAAAAAACTAAAATAAAATAAATAAAATTATAAATAAAATATATTAAATATAGTTGAAAAATAAATATTACCAATGGATTTTATCGACGGATTATTACCTAATTATCAACCAAATTATTACCAACGGAATTTACCAACGGATAATTCCATTGATAATTATTTATGGATTTTACACATTATCGATGGAATAGTATTACCAACTTATTTATTATTGATGAAAAATTTCATCAATAATACTATTATTAACAGAAAACATGCTATTATTGAAGGAAAATTTTGTAGGTAAAAATCAATTTTTTGGTGGTGAAACTTACTAGATGCTATTTTTTTAAAAGTGTCTGTACGAATTATCTAAATTAAACTTTAAATTTTTTAGTAAATATTATTGTTACATGTTAAAAACAAATACTATTCTTTCAACATGATTCACATGATCCACATGATCTAAGGAAAACTATACAAATAGAGAGTGTCATAATATATAGATCCGTAGACCTATAATTAGATATGGATTTTAGGGAGTCGTCACCAATATTTTTTGTTAAGTGTGATTGGCAATCTAATGAATCTATCCCTTTAAGGATGTCCTAAGCTTGACTAAGAATTCCTAAAAGAATAAATTTTGGTTTGCATTTCAAAACAAGATTTGAAAGTTTGATTACGTATAAGGAAAGTTATTGTACCTCCACACGCTCATCCAAAAGATGGTAGCATTTAATCTTAAATTATCCTAAAGATCTTTGTTTTAAATATTATATGAATTAAACTAAATTATTTTAGTAAATGTTATTGTTACACATTAAAAACAAATATTATTCTTTCAACATGATTCATATGATCCAAGAAAAATATACAAGTAGAGAGTATATGATATAACCTAATCGTCAAGGTAATTCATAGAATAAAGATTATTAGAATAAAGTATTTAATGAAAGAGAAAATGATTGCGTACGTACTATCCAATAAAGGCAAAGCTATTGTATTTTGTAATATTGAAGTTTATTGATCAATTAAAGATTAAAGTGATAATCAAGGCACAATGAGTGGAATGAAAGCAAAGAATAATGAAGATCTATAAAAAAGAAAAAGGAGTAAAGGTGTAAATGATTCAAAAAAAAAAAATTGTTCATAACTTATTCAAGTTCAATTCAAAAAAAAAATTGAATTTGGCTTAATCATTATCGAATTGAACTTTAGCTCGAGCAACTAGACTTATCGAATGAATCGAATTCAAGTATCTTAATACTTAGCTAATCAAACTTTTTTTATTTTAATATATTTTTATTATTTTACTTATGAAATTATGATTTCACCTTTTTATACACATACACCTAAACCTAACCTAAACACTCCTAAATCAATCTCATATGTTTTTCTTTCTCTCTCTCACTCTCCCAAGATAGCAAGACACAGACCTAGCAGCAATTATTCCTTGGTTCCTTGCTCCACCACTGGCGACAGTGATTGTTTGTCCGAAGCCACCACTTGTGTTCACTCCTTGCTCAGGGGCAGTTGATAATAACGACCTAAAGGGCCTTCCCCTCCAAAAATTTTTGAACCCTTATTAGCATGTATATTTATTTATATTAAATACATTTAAATTGAACTTACAAACTAAAAGTGTTAATTTTATTAGTTTTGTGTTCTATAAATTAATTTTGTGCATTGTAATTTAAAAGATGTTCAAATCACATTGATATATGTTTATTTATTATATCCAACAATTATTATTTGTAAATTCTTAAAATTAAGAGTTTTGTCACAATTTTTAAATTACAATCAAAATGAATTTAACAAAAGTTAAATTAATTTTTCAACTTTCTCAACAAGATTTAAATTTTCAACCAAGTACCAAATGTTTTTTTTCCTTTTTTTTAGTACAAGGTCAACGTTAAGGAGATCTAAGGAAAGGAAAAGGAGATTTAGCTTACTACAACTACTTCTCTTCATATATATATATATTCTTTTATTTTTACTTTAATCTCTATCATGTTGTTGTAATTTTTTTCCAACAATATATAAAAAATAAAAATAAAAGAATATATATATATATATACTGAAACTAATTTACAAAAATGATAGAAAACACCAAACTCCTAGTCTTAAAATTTCATCTTCATTTAAAAAAAAATATTTAGTTTTTTTTTGTTTTGATAAAATGTTTAAATATGGTTGATTTATTCATACTCTTTTTTATTTCAATTTTAAATTGTTAAAAAAATAAAAAATTCCCATAATTCATTGATATATTGTGTAATTAGTAATTCAAAAGGTTAATTGTAAATTATGTTATTGTTAAAAGTATAATGTTTTCATAGTAATATTTCTGTGTTATAATTTTATGAGCTTATCATGTTTTTATTAGTATATTGTTTGCATATATATATATATATATATATTTATGAGTATTATAAACTATACTTTGGGTAAAAAAAAAATAAAATAAAATATATTATATACTATTAGTTGTCCCCTTCAAAATTATATATCAAGATCTGCCATTATCCTTGCTCTACCACTGATGAAAAATAATCAAAAGGACTAAAGCTGCTTGGTCGAAAATAACATCATGAGATTCATGCTCAAGCTGAAAAAGTTGAAAACTCCATAATCAAGATGGACCTCTAGCTCCAAACTTCAAACTTCATGATGAATGCTCTTCTATTGAATATTCTAGGTATAGAAAATTACTTTTTCTCTAATGCTCTCATTTTTCTTGGTTTTTTTTTTATTAAATATTGAAATTTGGGTTTTTTTCTCCACCGCCTCTCATTTGTCTTAGTTATTTTTTGAATAAATGTTGAGATTTGGCTTGTTTTTGGGTTAACAAGGCTTATATGATCGAGAATCAAGTTCATTAATTTTAATGTTGGTGACTATAAAGATCATATTACGCAGGTTGGGAATTTGGAGTTGATTTATTGAATTTAATTTATGCTTTTGAAAATGATAAAATAAATTAGTAGATTTTTTAGTTTTATAGATGGGTAATTTTATAAATGAGGAATATGCAAATAGCACAAACAAAACACTGGTTTTTCAAAAGGTAGTTCCACATGATGAAGCAATTTTACAAAAAATAGGTGAATGAAAGTTCAAATAGGGCAATTTCTTGGTAAGATGTAAGCACTCTTATGCTTATATTAAACAAATTTGAAATTTTTTTATTATCATTCGAGTTTAATCGAGTGAGCTTGAGCTTAGTTTGAGTTTTATCTCTAGTCAAACTCAAGCTTGAGTTGATTTTTGAGTTTCAATTTTTGAATTGAGCTCAAGCTTGACACTATATTGGCTCGGCTCAATTACACCCCTAAAGAGGAGTCAATGTTTTGGTTCAGGAAAATACTATAATTACCTACCTTGGCTTAATTAGATCGAACAAAAGAGCCTTAAAATTAGTTAAGATGAACAACTCTTATTGTAATTTGGGTCTTAGCCATTAATAGCTCTATCACCTTCTGAATTTCCTAATTCTACAAGTGGGAAGTCAAATTGAACTATTTAATGAATCGCATATTGCCAATTATTGATGGAAGGAGGGTGTGCAATTAATTTGCATTTGATCTAATATTAGTTTTTATTCTTGGAAATAACAATTACAAAATCCTAAAGAAAAAATACAAAAGAGAAATTAATTATAGAGATCAGACTAAAGTATAAAAATGATATATATCAAATAATTATTTCAATGGATTAAAAATATTTATGTTATCAATGACAAAATGTTCAAGTCATAATGTCATAACGTCTAGATCAAGGGATCTATTGCTAGATATTTACTTGAAGGAGTTGTCACCAATCTTTTTTTATCTAGGTGCAATTGGCCACCTAAGGAATCTATCCTTTTAAGGAACACCTAAACCTAAGGGTCCCTAAAAGAATAGGTTTAGGTCTACTAACCAGAACAGGATTCGGGAGTACGATTACGTGTGAGAAAGGTTATAGCACCCTCACAACGTCCATCGAAAGATGGTACCAGCTTAATTTTGTGTTATCCAATAAGCCTTAAAAATTTACCAAGTAATTAATTATTGAAAATTATTCTCAATTGACTCTAATACTTTTAGTAAAAAATTGAGAAAATTCTCTCACCTCAAGAGTATACAAGGAAACTATTATTTTACTTGCAGAGGCTCAATCGTCGGATCATTTAATATTAAAGAAAATTCAAAAATGAAAAGAAATAAAATGAAAAAAAAAAGAATAATGATTCAGCTTTAGATATAAATTCTTTTCTCTTCAAAAACTCATTGCTTTTGTACAAGAAAAATTGATACTTTTAACTTTTCCTCAAAAAAATGTTTTTTAGGAAATTATTTTCAAAGAAAATTGATACTTTCAACATTTCCTAGAAAATATTTTTTTAGAAAATTTATTTTCAAGGAAAATTGATATTTTCAACTTTTCGTCAAAAATATTTTTTAGAAAACTTATTTTCAAGGAAAATTGATACTTTCAACTTTTTCTTAAAAATATTTTTTTTGGAATTTTATTTAAAGAAAATCATTTTAAACAAAGAAATAAAATAAATAAAATAAAATAAGGAATACTAAATAATTCTAATCTAATCAATAAATAATAATAATAATAATAAATAAATAAATAAATAAGAAAAAAAAAATCTTTGGAATGGCTCGGCTCGGCTGAGAAATAGCTCAGCTCAAGACAAAAAAGATAGCTCGAAGAAGTGGTTCGGGGAAGTCGGCTTGGCTCCAGGGATCGGCTAGCATGCAGGTTAACGAATCGGGTCGCAATCGGGTTGGGTCAACCCAAACAAAAACACGTGGATCCTGGTAACATACTAACACTAAAACGACATCGTTTTGTCTAAGTATAAAAGGTAAAGAATGGGTTTTTTCTTCAGATGCGTCTTCTTCCTTTTTCTCTTCTCTTCTGTTTCTCTTTCTTCTCTCTACCTGAAGAACACAACTTAAAATTCAATTGAATTTCCATCGAATTTTAGAAAATAACATCGAAATCTGGAAAATAACGTTGAAAACTTCAAATTTTACCAAAAAATGTGGCTATAATATGGAAATTCTAGAAATTTTCTAGAAAAAAAATTCACTAATAAATTAAAAAAAATTTAAAAAAAAAAACTCTAGACACAATCTTGCTTCTGTTTCCTTTCTCTCTTGTGTTTTTTTGTCTTTCTGTGTATGTAGGAGTATCTATTTATAGGGTTCTAATCTAAAGAACCCGAATAGAATTCTTCTCTTTTTTAATTTCAATTTCAGTCTTTAAATCCAATTTAAACACCTCACTCATAGTTCTGCACTAACTCAACCTGTCAGGTTTTTTTTCTAATTTTTTTATTTATTATTTATTTATTCAACAGACCAAATTAAGTAGAATCCCGAACAGATTGGGGTGTCTACAGCCAAAATCAATTTGAGCTCATCAAACTTTGTCCTAGTTTTAAGAGATCTTTAGATACCTTGATCCTCTATATGCTAGAACTATCTATCGAACTTTTAGCTCAGATTTTTTTTACCCAAATTGCCCTCTCGGGTTTTCAATTTAAGTATTCCTTTTCTCTCATTTTCATTTTTCTTTTTTTTCATTTTTCACTCTTTCTCCTTTCTTTTTTTTCTTTTTTTCTTTTTTTTTCCTATTTTTTTTCTATTTTTTCCTTCCTTTATTCGTTCACCCATCTTTCACATCAATCGTTAGAACAACCAAGTATGATCTTGTTGTTCCTTCATGAGCATGTCTTAGCCCAACATATGACCATTCAATTCAAGCATTCACATTTGATCCAAATGGACTTTTTAAAGGTTGTTATGTAGGTCAAGGTAAAGGGTCATGAAAGAAATGGATATAATAGGCTCAAAACATAAATTAAAAGGGTTCAAAACCAAAGGAGCATCACTTGATGCAACTTGGCATTTTGTCCCATTATTTCACTACTTTTTCCTTTTTCACATTCACCTTACTTTTTATAAAAGGATTCACATTACTTTACCCCAAATCAAGTGTGGCATTTTTCTTTGCTCTCTTTTTTTTTCTTCTTGCTTCCTTTTTTTATCTTTAGGCTCTTTTTTTCTCAAAAATTACCCCCCAATGTGAAGGGTGATCCTTGGTCGGGGTTCTTTTAAAAAAAAAAATCATAGTAGGCTCAAAGGGGTAGCAACGAATGATTTGTCAAGTGGTAAAAGAAAAATGGTCATTTTTCATCTCAAATGTGAATGTTTTCCTTGAACATCATCTATTGAACAAAAACATGCTCATCTCATATCTGTCAGTAACCTATTTTTTTTTACTCAATTAATCTCCTCCAATCAATGTGAATGAGTTTTCAAAATTAAATCTCAGAATTATTGTTAGCATAATTGTCTAAACATTCATCATTGAGAATAGGAATAGGAATGAAAAGATAAGTATGAAACAATGGTTGAATGAAAGAGAAAATGTAATGAAATGCATTATCCTTGCTTTTTATTAAAATGATAGCAAATAAAATATTATTGCATAAAAGAAATCCTAAAATAATAAGAAACTTTCAGCCAAGCTTATCATCACTCTCCCAAAATTATGCCCTTGTGCAAGTGAAGGATCTTTATTAACATTTTACCCCCTTAATTCACTGTAACTCTCCAGGCCTTTTTGGATCAACGTGTTCTTGATTCTCACTTAGACCATTGACATTATGATTAGACAGTGGATTATCACTAACATTAGGTGTTGTTGCTTTTCCTTGATCAAAACTTATCATTTCATATTTGATTAATCGTTGCACTTTAAGCTTTAGAGTAGTGTAATTTTCAGTGAAATGGCCAGCAATTCCATAGTGGTAGTCAGAGTGAGCTGTAGGATCATACCACTTAAGATAGGGTGGCTTGAGCGGCTTTACATGGTTGGAGGCAATCAAGTGGCTATTATAGAGCTCTCGATATAACTTTGTATAAGTCATGAGAATTAGATCGAATACGAGTTTTTCTCGGGTAATTCGTTACTCTCGTAAACCACTTGTTAGGTTAGCAAGATAAGCCTGGACCCTTGTGGGAGGTTGAATAGTAAGGCTATATGTGGGAGCTTAGGGGTTAAAATAGGTTGGTATGTGGATGAGTAAGATGGTTGAGGTATGGGCTGGTATGGGTAGGATGAGGTATTGTTCATAGTAGGGTAGTATGGGGAGTAACCTTTTAGATAGGGTTGGTACCCCCTAAACTGTCTGTCAAAGCCTACAGCTTGAGCTTTAGTCTTTTTTTTCTTGGGTGCCTTCTTGGTTTCTCCTCCTTTCAGCTTGCCATTTTTAATGGCATTCTCAATGATTTCACCTGAAATCACCATGTCAACGAAATTCTTTATGGCATTCCTTATCATCTTTTCATAATAAAGGGATTTCAAAGTGCTGACAAATAATACGGTGGTCTCTTTTTCAGTCAAAAGAAGGTTGCACCTAAGTAGCCATGTCCCTCCACCTTTGGACATATTCTTTGAATGATTCAGTCGTCTTCTTTTCCATATTTTGCAAGGAAAGACGATCGGGAGCTAAGTTTATGATATGCTAGTATTGACTGATGAAGTAATGGGCCATGTCACTCCAAGAACGAATATGATTCCTATCCAGCTAGACATACAACCTAGCAACAAAGCCAGTGAGGTTGTCTTGAAAAATGTGCATCAAAAGCTTTTCATTATTGGCATGGCCAACCATTTTTTGACAGTATATAGTAATGTGAGTCTTCGGACACTTTGTACCATCATATTTTTTAAACTCTGGTACTTTAAACTTCAGAGAGATAACCACATCCGAGACTAAACAAAGTCTAGCAGCATCGATAAAACCATAAAATCCCACTCCTTCCACTGCTTGTAACCTTTGTTCAAGCATACTAATTTTTGAATCTTCTTGAGATTCCACCAACTTTACCTTTTTTTTTCTCTTTTTCTTTCAAGTCATCTAGATCAGGAACTTGAATCAATTCTACTATCTTTTCAGTAAAAACAAGATTTACATAGCTATGGTAATGCCCTGGATTTGAAGCTGATGGTATTTTAGGGTATACAGGATATGTGAACTATTGTGACGGAATATCCTGTGTGGGCTGGGCTTGTTATGGACCAAAACCTAAAGGATAAAAGGGTCAACCACTTCTTGTGATGAGGGGCCTTGTTGGCTTGTATTTTCTTCTATTCTTTTTCCCTTGTTCAGCTTATTGAGAGCATCTAGAATCTTGCTCAACTCATTCTCAATCTTTTCCTGTGTTTTTTCTAGCTTTTCAAATCTGTGAGAGTTTTTTTGTTCCATTTTTTTGGCTCTGGCTCTTGTGTTATATCGGTGGGTGAGTTTGCTTGGTAGAGCTACCCTTGAACTTTTAGCACCACAATTATGAATAGAAATGCTATGCTATGCTTTATGTATGATACGTTGATGCACGAATGAAACATACATTTTCATGGATGAAATCTAATATGAAATGGATGCAAATGATAATGTTAAAACATGATCATGAAAATAATATAGATGCATAAAATTAGGCAAACAACATAGTTAGTTTCATAGATGAACTGAAAGTGATGCCAATGCATAATGTTACATATGATAATGAAAATGATGCATAAAGTCAGACAATCAAAATGATTACATAAACATCCTTCTTGTGTCCTAGTTTCAGGATATATCTATCATTGGGTAGGAAGGGCTTTATCTTAGGTCAACCTCTTAAGTGTACACTGTATGTGGTTCAAGGCTAAAGTCTAAAGGTTCTCAAATTGCTCCTTACATCATTGTCCATCACATACTAGTGAGGCACCCCAATCCTCACCCATTACAGGCTACAAGTGAAAAAAGTTCAATTTGAGTGGGGGTATTTCACTAGCCACTGCGGAGGCATTAAACCTCACAAAAGCAATAGGTATTTTACTCCCTCTTGGAGGTATGGAGCTCGGGTATAGAACTCATGTTATGCATATATATATGAATTACATAATTAATAAAGTGAATAAACAAGAATGAATAAAAAAATCTATACAAAAAGGTTCAATTTTATTAGGCTTTTGGATCTGGCCTAACTCTCAGACTTCCTCAGTGGAGTCACCAAAATGTGGTCGGAATCTGAAAATTCCAAAAATTTCTCAAAAAAAAAAAAAAATTCACCAAAAAATTCAAAAAATTTTTTTAAAAAATTCTAAACATAATCTTGCTTCTGTTTCCTTTCTCTCTTGTGTTTTTTCGTCTCTCTGTGTATGTGGGAATATCTATTTATAGGGTTCTAATCTAAAAAACCCGAACATAATTCTACTCCTTTTTAATTTCAATTTCAATCTTTAAATCCAATTTAAACACCTCACTCATAGTCCTGCACTAACTTAACTTGTCAGGTTTTTTTCCATTTTTTCTATTTATTATTTATTTATTTAACAGACCAAATTAAGTAGAATCCCGGACAGATTGGGGTGTCTACACATAAAATATGCAAATAAAAAAGCCATTAACATACACATATAGTTAGCAAATCAATTAAGCAAAAAATTGAAAGGTAAAAAATGATTATTTTTAATCAATTTATTTATTAACATAAACTACATGCCCAATTGTTTTTACAACAATAAAGAAACAAACTCCATAAATTACTGCTATGCATACTAACTAGTTTTGATCTCCTTATATTTATATTTTTATTTGATATAAAAATCATATTTTGTTTTTTAGTGTGAGTCTAATTGTAAAAAAGAAGTTTTAATAATAAAAAAGAAAATTCATTTATATTAAAATTTATAAAAAAAATTAGTAATGGTTTTTTAATCAATCACTTTTAAGACTTTTGGAATTAAATTTTATTAAGGGTATTTTAGTTAATACTTTTAGTACATTTTGAGTTTAATTATAAAAAATAAGTCTAATAATAAAATATTCATTTAAATTAAAATTTATAAAAGAAATTACTAAGGGTATTTTGAGTCAATCACTTTTAATTTTTTTGAAATTAAAATTTTAAAATTTTAAAAATTTTATTTTTACATAAACTTTAATTTTAATTTTAATTGATTTAAATTAAATTTAAACAAATTAACAAAAGTTAGATATTTAAAGATAAATTTATTAATTTAAACATTTATAAGAGTATTTAAATCATTCACTTTTAGCATTGTTAAAGTTTATACTTTTATATATAGATGATAGATGAAATATAGAAGCTCACTTCATGCAATAGGAACAGGTCTAAATATTGCTTCTGTAGTGTCTATAGAATAGACCTATTCAAGGATCGGGCTGCCTGCTTGAACCCGAAAGCTTGCCTAAAATTTTAAAGTGTTTGGATAAAAATATTAAGCCCATTAAAAGGATCTGGATAACAAATGAGGCTTGATAAAAAAAAAAAGGACTGAGCTTGGATTTCACCATTTAAGGCCCAAGCCTAGTCAGGTCTAGCTTGAAAGTTAAAAAAAATATTTTTATTATAATAAGATAAGGTCCATCTGCTTTATTACTTATAATAGGATAAAACTCAATTTTTTCTTTATGTAAAATATTAAAAATACTGATTTAATTTTAAATTATATTCAACAAAATTAAATTCGATCCAAACCTAAATGACTCATAAATTTAATTAAAATTAAATAAATTAGTTAAATTGATAATTTACAAAAAAAAATTTAAAATTATTTTTTTAATTTTAAATATTAATGCTTTGAGCGGGTTTGAGCTTTATTATTACCTGTGAAAATGGGATTGGATAGAAAATAAGACCCAAAAAATCAAGTTGAGCCAAACCTGAACTTGCTTAAAATGCTAGAACACATACATAAACCCGGCCCAAACTTGGCCCAACCTAACCCATAAACAGTTCTATCATAGTAATTTATTTATATAGATGCACAACATCATCAAACAAATAAATAAATATACATTTATAAATAAAGTAAAATAACAAATTGAGCTTTGAAAACCATGGCCAATTGAATGCATGCTATGCTACCTAGCTAGCTACTTGACAAGAAAAAATATTTAATATAGTATTACCAAAAATAACATTTATAGTCAAGGAAAATCTTGTATAATTGGCAAAATTTTGGACCGTTTAAAATTGTTTTTTGTTTTTTTTTTAAATTCGGTATTTATTTATTTTGTTTTGTTGAATTTTGAAAATATAAAACATATTTGGTAAGTAATATTGGATAAGAAAAGGGGTTACAAGTGAAATATAAAACCCAAACTTACTAAATGTTATTTTTTTAAAATGATTATACAAATTATGGAAGTTTAACTCTGAATTTTTTGGTAAATAACATTTTTACACTTTGAAGACAAATACTATTCTTTCTACGTGATTCACATGGTCTAAGGAAAACTATAAAAGCTAGAGAGTGTATGATATAACCTAATCGTCAAGGTAATTCATGAAATAAAGATTATTAGAATAAAGTATTTAACTAAAGAAAAAATGATTGGGTACGTATTAACCAATAAATGCAAAGGTATTGGTTTTTGTAATATTAAAGTTTATTGACCGAATAAAGATTAAACTAATAACCAAAGCACAAGAAAAGGAATGAGGGCAAAGAATGATGAAGATATATAAAAAGGCAAGAGGAGTCCATGATTTGGTTCAGAAAAATACTGTGACTACCTGCCTTGGCTTAATTAGATCGAATAAGAGAGCCTTATATATTAGCCAAATTAATTATAATGATGCAGCTAAATTCCTCAATTAGCTTATCCATTTCCTCTGAATAGCCTGTGCAAGGGGAGGCTATCACCTACATGGACCATGATTTGTTCAAAGCTGCGGCGGATGGTGACGTGGAACTATTTAATAAGTACCAAGGTGGTCTTCATTGCCTGGTTGACGGAAGCTAAAACACAGTGCTTCATATTCACTCCAGAACTGGAGGACGAAAGGTGGTAAAAAACGTTAAAAGGTTTATATGTTTTCAGAAAAGGGTATTTAAAAGAGAGTTCTCTATTAACTTTGTGGAGCAGCTTGTCGACAAGTGCCCATCACTGCTACTGCAACCCAATGCCAACAGGGAAATCCCATTGCACATTGCAGCGAGACATGGGCCCATAAAAATTTTATCAAAATACAAAGATTTTAGTTTTGAATCAAGTTCTGCTCTCCTTCTTCATAAATTATAATCATCATGTATACCCATAGGTTATGCTCATCTCATGTATATAAAAAAAAAGGAATGTACCACTTATATTAGTGTAACTAGGTTTTTTTTTTTTATCTCTTTAAAAAATTTTGATGTATTTGTAAAATCTTGATTTATAAAATTAGTGTTTCAAAAGAGTTTAAGGATCTTGTGCACTATTTAAAAAAAAAATCAAATAATCAATTTTGTACATATAAGCTGACCTGACATTTAAGAGACATGGCCCCAGTTGGTACTTATCATATAAAAGAATGCTGGGACTAATGGAATGATCAAACGTTGGAACTATGAGGATTAACAAGTGTCTTTTAAAATATAAAGACCAAAATGATGTTTAGTTCAAAGTTTGGATGAGGATTGCATTAACTCTATCAAAAAATAAGTGTTTAAATCTTAAAAAAAAAAAAAAAGAAAAGAAATAAATGCCCAAAAAAACATGTATAATTTTTATCCGTAACCTAAAAACCTTAAACTTACCATCTATATATAACATTTTTTCAAGAATTTTATAGCTCATCTTTGTGTCAGTCAACACTCAAACAGAATATAGATAAAAGTATCACTTGTCAACCCATAAGGTTTGATACACACCTAACATGGTCCAACAACGTTTGAAATAAGTGTGAATAAGAGAAATTTCACTCAATGAATCAAAAACATGCATGCGGCCTTCGTGGAGGTGACTGATTGACATCTTGGATAGGATTTTTGTTGCCACATGCATGTATTAGGTCACATGGACTAACAGGATGCTTGCGTGCATGAACATTTTTTTTATTAGTTGTTTATGTGTTGACTGACGAAAGGATGGATGCTAAATTTTTTTTATTGTCCCGAATGATAAACGTAATTTTTTAAGTAATGTATGAAAATGAAACATTTATAAAAGATCGTGAGATAAACTGATAAATGCTAATTATTCCTTAAATCGACGATTATGCGTTGCAGATCAATCATATTCGTGAATTGTTGAATGAGATAGGCAACAATGCAGAAGTGTCAAAAAACAAAAAAGGAAAAAGGAAAGAGACGAAAAATAAAATAAAAATAAAAAAGAAAAAAAAATAAATGGGTGTTTCTAGAGAGTACTTTCCTTTTCGTGCATTAAGATATTGGCTCAGATTTTGATGTGACATTAACATGATTAAATTTTACTGTTTGAATAAATTTCTTAAGGTCAAGTTTCAATCTTTATGGGTGATGGTAGAGTTAATATTTAGTTTTTTTCTTTTAATTTAAATTTTTAAAAATTATCCTATACATTATTATTGGTGAAATTTTAAAATTTTACAAACAAAATTAAAAATTGACATATGTAAGAAAAAAATATAACTTGATTTTGGGTTCGAACTTTGGTTTCTAATTATGTAAAAACCATCAAAGAAAGAGAAGAGAAAAAAAATATAAGAAAAGTTTTTTGTTCAAATCTTTTTCCACCTTACAATTAAACAATAATTAAATTGTGTGCATGACACATGCTATTAATTATTAATTTTTGTATTACAATTTATTCTAAAATGATAAATGAGAAGATAACAATTCAAATAGAATAAAACTAATATGTCCTATTCATGAAATGAAAATTTTGGTATTAATTGAGCATTTGGCCTATGTTTTTATGAACTTCTTTATAACTTTTATGTGATGAATTTTTGCAATTTTTTTGTTACTGGAAAATATATTTATATTTATTAATAATAATTTTAAATTTAAATTAAAGTTGGAAGCATAGCGTTTGAGAGATCAATCACATAACATGTTGCCGTTTAAAGCCAATTAAAGGGGAGAACATGTGTTGGAAAATAGCGTCGTTTTCTTGGTATTTGGTATGTTGTCATTTAAACTTGATTTTTTCCAATCCTAGTAGTGTGAACAAATATAATATTTGTTAGAATCTTGTAAATAAGTTTGATTTTATTTGATTATATTTATTTATTAAATTTAATAAATAATTTCTTTTATATTTATTATATTTATTTTAAGAGTTATTAATTAAATGAATATATCATAAATAAAAATTTTTATTTATATTCGCACGTTTATGTTCATATTATTAAATATATTTTTGGAAGGATAGGCAAAATTATATTAGTAAAATTCTTTTTTTTATTGACTAATTTGAGATAAGCACATGAATTGCTAGTTTAAACGAGGAAACTGTGTACTAAACAATGAAGCTGTTTTTTTTTTTTAATTTTTTAAATATGAGTTTGTTAGGATTTGAATATTTATTACTGAAACTAATAATCCAGTATTCTACTAACATAGCAAGTAACTATTGGCTAAAAATGAAGTTGCTTTCGTAAGCCATAGAAGTTTACGTCCAGAAATTAATGTGTTCATACTCAAAAGTCCATCACTTGCTTTTTTGCACATTGATTGTCATCATCAATAAATTTGATGACAATATCATTCCAGCTCAATTGAGCCCTTAAAAATGTTTGTGATGTATTTCACGAATATGCTTAATTATTTTTCCATAATTTTCAGGCCAACGACATCTAAGGTTTCCTTTAGGTTTAATTTGCAAATATATTAAAAGTTATTTCAATGAGCTGTTTGAAAATGAGTTTTTGGGTGGAAATTTTGATATATTTGAGCAAGCAAAAATAGTTCTCTTTTATGCAAGGACTCTTTCTCATGAGGAAAACTTCATTACACTTGTCTTAACTTTTTATACCGATGACAAAAATAAAAGGAACTTGGGCATCACATCTGATCAAAATTCATTATCTTGACGTTTTAGATCGGTATAGGTTTGTTTTGGTAAGTCTTGAATTATATAATTAAGGCATAACGCTATGAAAATTATCTTTAAATTATATTAAAATATTTAATGTAATTTTTAAATTTAAAAAATTTTTAATACATGTAACATTTGAACTATGAATATACTAACTAATGTGATACTTAAACTATTATTTTTCTTCACATGTCATAATTTGAAACCAACCAAGTTGAGTACTACATTCATTATTTTTCACATTTACTATATAAAAAGAGAAAATAAAATATAAGAAAACATACGAAAATAATGAAATAAATTCATATTTTTATTTACTATTTTTTTCCTTTTAATCCTCATTCCTCTCTTTGGAAAGGGAAAAAAAGTTTAAAAAGTTAATGCTCAAATTATAAGAAAATCAGTTACTAAATATACATGTTTAGTAATAATAAAAATTTTCTAATTTTTTTATATACATTATTATTTTTGTTATTTTAGGTATTTTTACATATTTATGCATGATAAGTTCTTAAATTTGTTATGATAGATTTTTAATTGTTTTAATAATAATAAAATTAAAAACAAGTAACAATTAAAAATACATATTAAAAAATGCTAAAAAAAATTATTATTATTATTTTTCCTGCCTAGATGTTAGAGGGAATAAAAAATATTTTTCTAAAGAAATAATTCCGCCTAGATGTTGGGAAATTATTATTAATAAATTTTCATAAAAAATAAATATAAGAAAATTTTACATTAATTTTTAAAAATCATTAAAATTGAACTTGCTTCGAAAATCCATCTAGATGTTGGAGATTTTTAGAGATGTTTGTATTTTCTTAAAAATGAAACCTTAAACACTAATTTTTAATTTTCAAAATCCTAGGTTTCTAAACCCCAAACCACAAAATCCAAACCTTTAAACTCTTAAATTCAAATCCCAAAATCCAAAATTCCTAAAATTCAAGTTTTAAAACCCTCTAAACTTTAAAACCAAACCTTCAAAACCTCTACTCAAACCTTTACTCAAAACCTCCTAAAAATCCAAAGGACACGTGTGAAAATTCTATTTGAAGCAATTTGTTCTCGAATGCTGCCTAGATGATGGGGTATTTAGGAAATTTTACTTCGTTAATCTTTTCACATGATTTCTTAATTCGCATTAATAATAAGATTAATTAATAAAAGTATAATAATAAAATTGGGATTTTAAATATAAACAGTCGCGCCTAAGCTATGCCTAAATGTTGAAAAGTCGGGGTGGTCTCATTATACTTAAGAATCCAACTCTTAAATTGCATTTCATTGTAAATGACATTCATTAGCATACATACGTTAGCATGTTATCATCGATAATTGATTGCATTATTCTCTCTTTAATTTGCTGTTCGATGATAAAATATTTTATAGTAAAAAAAAAGGGAATAATACTAAAAAAAATCTTTTTGTGATATTATAAAATAAATTAAAAATAACATTCCGAAAGAAATAATTCTTGGTACTCTGCCTAGACGTTGGAGAGTCACAACAATTAGTTTCTATAAAGATTGTTATTTCATTTTAAGGATTATTGTGTTAAATTTTAGGCGAAAAGAGTTATTGTAAATTTTGCCTAGATGATGGAGAATTTTAAGATAATTCTTTAGCTTAAAGATTTTCTCAATAGTTCTAAATAAATATTTTAGCAAAATTTTATTTTTTTCAAATGAAGGGAATTAATGTTAAATGTCAAATTAAAATCATTTTTATCCAACACCGAAAATAGCGTGTAATTAAATGGTACCAAGTAACTATTGTCTAAAAATGAAGTCGCTTTCGTAAGCTATGGAAGTTTACGTTCATAAATTAATGTGTTCATACTCAAAAGTCCATCAAACTTGCTTTTTTGCACATTGATAGTCATCATCAATAAATTTGGTGACAATATCATTCCCGCTCAATTTAGCCCTTAAAAATGTTTGTAATGTATTTCACGAATTTGCTTAATTATTTTTCCATAATTTTCAGGCCGACAACATCTAAGGTTTCCTTTAGGTTTAATTTGCAAATATATTAAAAGTTATTTCAATGAGCTGTTTGAAAATGAGTTTTTGGGTGGAAATTTTGATATATTTGAGCAAGCAAAAATAGTTCTCTTTTATGCAAGGACTCTTTCTCATGAGGAAACTTCATTACACTTGTCTTAAATTTTTATAGCAATGACAAAAATAAAAGGAACTTGGGCATCACATCTGATCAAAATTCATTATCTTGACTTTTTAGATCGGTACAGATTTGTTTTAGTAAGTCTTGAATTATATAATTAAGGCATAATGCTATGAAAATGATCTTTAAATTATATTAAAATATTTAATGTAATATTTTAATTTTAAAATTTTCTAATACATATAACATTTGAACTATGAATATACTAACTAATGTGATACTTAGAATATTATTTTTCTTCACATGTCATAGTTTGAAACCAACCAAGTTGAGTGCTACATTCATTATTTTTCACATTTACTATATAAAAAAAGAAAATAAAATATAAGAAACATACAAAAATAATGAAATAAATTCATATTTTTATTTACTATTTTTTCCTTTTAAATATTTTTGTTCTTCTTCCTCATTCCTCTCTTTGGAAAGGGAAAAAAAGTTTAAAAAGTTAATGCTCAAATTATAAAAAAATCAGTTACTAAATATACATGTTTAAAAAAAATTTCTTAAATTATTCTAAATTATACTATTTTTAAGATTTAAAAAAATAAATATTAAAGGATGAAATAATGTTTAAAAATTATAAAAATCAAAACACTTTTTGTTTTAATTTTCTTTTCACCGAATTACTTTCTTATCTTGTTTTCTTCCCTTCTTTCTCATTTTTTTTCTTTTTTTCCATTTCCTTTAATTTTCCTTTACCTTTAACGTAAAAGTATCCTTAAAACTAATTAATTTCCTTAGAGATAATTTAGTAATTTAACCCCATATACAAATAATTCTATACCCAATTATCCTCAAATCATCATTCAACCAATTAACCCCTCAAATCAACATTTATGACAAACCTTAGTTGTCTAAAAATAATGACCTAAAATCCTAATTAAATTGAGCAATCTCATTCCTTTGGGGAAAGATTTTATATATAGGGTTCAATATAAAAGTTACACCTGTATTATTTTTTTTTATCAATTTGATACTTAAAAAAATAAAATTATTAGTTTAATATGTAAATTTTTATTCTGTCATTACTTTAATACTTAAAACTAATGCTTTGAGTTTACTGCTGATGTGGCATGTAATAAAAAGTCAAGTCAGCATCAAATCTCTAATTATTACATTAATATTACATAAAAATTTTAAAAAATCCAAACAAGTTTGGAAAAAATTCTTAAAACTTAAAAAAAAAAAACAACTTTGAAATATTTTTTGAAATTATAAAAATTTTAAAAAATTATGAAAACTCAAAAAATTCAAAATTTTAACAAAAGTCCAAAAAATTTTTAAAATTCAAAAAAGATGAAAATTTTAATAAAAATAAATTTTAGATAATAAAGGGAAAAAAAAGGAAATTTTCATTCATGAGGACGTCATAGTACGTCATTCTATTATATATGGTCATTGAATTCCTATTGCGCTAATTACAAGGACCAATAACAATCCAGCATCTGACAGACAACTTCAATTAATTAAAAAATGACACGTAGCTTCAGGTAACAATGTGCCATTCCTGCTGTCCTCTTTGTCATTTCTTCTAAAAGTTTTATTTTCATGATTTATTTTTATATCATGAGAGAAAAATTTTAATACAAGTAAAAAGAGAAGAGAAATCTGATTTGAAATTAAATTTTTGTTGTTCTTACAAGTGACTTTAATCACTAAATTGAAGGCTTGGATACTATTCTCATGCATTTAGCTGCTACCTTTCTCAGCCAAATTCCCTAGCTTAGGTTCTCTGTTATCACCTCCAGTTCCTTCACATGCACCCCATTCTAGTTGTCTACCTTTTTTGTTGACTAGCTTCACGACGGTTGTTTTCGTAAGCTATAGAAGTTTATATCCATAAATTAATGTGTTCACGATCAAAAGTCCAACAAACTTGCTTTTTTGCACATTGGCCATCATCATCAATCAATAACTGTGTGTGAAATGATTCAACCTACCGGAAAAAAAAAATCTTTGCACACTTAATTTTATTTAAACAATTTTAATTCAATTGTGAAACCTTAAAAAATTCAATCCCATTCGAATTTAATTTTTGAAAGTTTAGAGAATAGAAAAAAAAACTCTATTTATGACGACATCATAGTACATCATTCTATTACATAGGGTCATTGAATTCCTATTAATCTAACACCTAACAATTAACTTCAAGTAATTAAGACATGACACGTCCCTTATTGGATAAGATTCTTTTCATACTTACTATCAAAAACCAAGCTCACGTGCACACTTTACACCCGTAATGTAAAATTAACAATGCGAAATCAAATGAAAATTTCAACCACTTATGATTGAAGCATTTGTCAAATTTCAGATGGATTGAACATCGCAACGTAGTTGGCCAAAAAAACTTTCTAAACTATCACGAAATGGCTAGTAAGAGACAATGTCGCCTTCTTTAATATCATGTTAATTTTATACGGTAAAATCTAAAAACTCCCTCTCATAACATCTTAAAAGACATTTTAATCCCTCTTGTTTCAAAATATAACTCTTGATCTTTTGTCAAAACAAATGAATAAATGACTAATAACTGAAAACGCGAGTCTTTTTACAAAAGTTTTTCGTTCATATTCATGATGATCAAGCACATTAATATTCTTTTATTTTGGTTGAGGATGACACTTCATAACAAATCCATAATTAAAATTATAATTTCTTCAATGAAAAAGTATTCCTTAAAACCACATGGATTGAAAAGCATTCGAATTAAGAAGTGATTTTTTATTTTTATTTTCTTAAATTATACAAAGTTATATTGAATTGTTATTTACTTGTTTTTCATATACGCTTTCATCCTATGTTTTGTCCATTTTTCCACAAATATGGCATTCTTCTTTTCCTATCAAATCTAAAGCTTTTCTTTTTCATATATTTCTTAAAACTAATAGCTCTTTATCAACAAAGATTTTTAAAATTATTTAACATTTAGTTTTAAATAACATGCCAAGTCAATGCTATTCTATAAGTTGATGCAATATTATCAATCTTGCAGTTAGCCATAAAGGGCTAGCTGAGTTAGTAAAAAAAAAGAGCTCATTTTTCTTGTCAATCTAAATTTAATTTTTGTGGGGAGTATTCCAAAAATAAAATTCCGAATGCTTTAGGGGATGTAAACAAATGCCCCACTAAGATGACCCGAAAAAATATTAAACCCAAACAAAATAGTAGGATATCCCTAGATATATTAAAAAATAATCTTGTAATTTTTTGTTATCAAGATAAAATTTTGAGCTCGAAGAATTTCCACCTAATATCAATGCGAAATTCCTTATCATATATGAATTTTTTTAAGTTTATCAATGGTAAAATAATAAAAAAAAAAGCCCTAGAATTAAAATAAAAAATTAATGTTATGAATGATTTCTGAATTTTAGTAAAATATTCAATATGGTTCTTGAACATTAAAAATCTTTAATGTGGTACATAAATTATGAATATGTTAACTCATATGATATTTATAGGATTGTTTGTT